>NC_029786.2:40282974-40290498 GCF_000816755.2 Arachis ipaensis
GTAAATGAAATGAACAGTAAGTTTAGTGAACGAAGAGTGGAAGATTTGGGGCTAATGTTGGAAATATCGGTTATTATTCTTGTATGAAGGAACGTCAAGGAACTCTTCTGCTGGGCTCCAAACTTATGAGCCAATTGTTAAAAATTCCCCAAACAATGAATACTGTTGGTTTGCAAACATGCTTCCCTAAAAACAACCAAATCTCTGATATAGATGTTGCGTTGACAAGAATACTTTAAGAAATGACCGTTTTTAGGGTTGCAGTTTTACCGCGGCAACGGCCCCTCGACGATTGCACACGGAATAATAACCAATAACATTTATAAAAAGAAAACGAACAAAGAAATAAAAACAAAAAGGAAAAATAGAAATAAACGATGGTACTTGAGAGTGGGGAGAGCGAAACTCGCAATTAAAATAAATAAATACTGTAAAGCAACTTTTGGCAAGGTAAGAGAAATTAGAAGTCCAACTTAGTTATCTCTCTCAACAATAATGAAAGTTGAATCTAAATTCCACTTAGTTAACCCTTACTAAAGCAAAGGAAAGTCAAGGGACTAATTAGTTTGACCTTCGAATCCTATTTATTTCCTAAGAAAAAGTTCGGATTATTGAAGTTCAGTTTAATTAGCAAGATAACGATTATCAATTATGCTGAGGTTGATAACTGTTGCGTTACTGATTTCTTAACCATGACCAAAAGGGGAAAAAGTAAATTGCTGGAATAAAATATCTTCAGATCGGAAACAATGATAACATAAATTAAAAAGAGCAATCATAAACTGAAAATAACTCAAATATCATTAATTCAAATAATAATCTGTAACATGGAATAATTCATAAATTCAATTATAAAAGTAAATAATCAACTCAAGTGCTGGAATAATTAAAAGTGAAAGGGAAGCTAAAACAAAGAAACATTAAACCTGGATCGAGAGTCACTCTTACAAACTAAGAGAAGTCCTAAATCCTAAGAGAGAGAGGAGAGAACCTCTCTCAAGACTAAATCTAAATCATGGGAAGTAAAAATTGGCGAGCCTCCTTTTGAATGGATGCATTCCCCCACTTTATAGCCATAGTCTGTGTGTTCTGTACCTGGATCTGGGCCAAAAGGGCTTCAGAAATCGCTGGGGGCGTATTCTGTATATTCTGATACGTGGCCTCTGTCACGCGTCCGCGTGGGTCACGCGGTCGCGTCATCTGGAGTTTTCCTTGTGGCGCGGTCGCGTCGGTCACGCGTCCGCATCGAATGCGCTATGCTCAAGTCGCGCGGCCACGTCAGTCATGCGGCCGCGTCGCTGCTTCTTCCCTCCTGGCATGCGATCGCATCGTTCATGCGATCGCATGGATGCCAGTTTCTTCAAAACTCCGTTTCGCACTTTCCTTTCATTTTTTGTACGTTTCCTTTTCCATCCTTTAAGTCATTCTGTCTTAGAAAATCTGAAACTACTCAACACACTAATCACGGCATCGAATGGAAATAAAGGTAATTAAAATAATTAATTTAAAGCTTAGGAAACATATTTTTCATGTACATCACATAATAAGGAAGGGAAAGTAAAACCATGCAATTAATATGAATAAGTGGGTGAAGGATTGAATAAATCACTCAAACTAAGCACAAAATAACTCATGAAATATGGGTTTATCAACCTTCCCACACTTAAACAATAGTATGTCCTCATGCTAAACTCAAGAGAAGCTATAAAGAGAGTGAAGAAGAATGATAGAATGTATGAAATGCAACCTATCTAATGCACCTATATGCTAAGATGTTTCTACCTACTTGGTAAAAAGTAAATAAGTTCTCCAAGACAAATATGAATCAAATTTCACTAATTCAAATTATATAATAAAAGACAAGTAAACTTGTAAGAAGATAGCTCATGAAAGCAGGGAACATAGAATTGAGCACTGAACCCTCACTAGTAGTGTATATGCACTCTAATCTCTCAAGTGTCTAGGGTTAATTCACTCTACTCTTCTCTAGTCATGCTTTCTAAACTTTGTTCTTCATCTAACCAATCAACAAATATTTAGTATATCAATGCAAACATCATGAGGTCTTTTCAAGGTTGTAATGGGGCTAAGATAAGGGTATAAGGATATATGTATAGCTAAGTGAGCTTTATAAAGTGATTCCTTGATTAGTCTAAGATCTCACCTAACATATACATACTTTATATAATTTTAAAATACTTTACCTAGCTACCCGAATTTTCCCACTTTTGTATTACATGCTCATGTATCAAACGTAATTTTGAATCTTGTCCCATGTGCATTGATTCTTTTTATTTTGCATTTGGGGTAATATTATTTTTTTCTTCTTTTTTTTTGTATCCCCTTATTTAATTACTTAATATTTTTTTTTTCAATGCACATGGTAATTTAATTATTTTGATTTCACATGAGCATGCTTCCCAAATTTTCAAATAACTTATTCAATTTAATTCCCTCCCCTTTTATTTTTATTTTTTTTATCATCCTATGTTCCCATAAAATTCCCCATACTTAAATTATACACAATATCTATCTTAAGCTAACCAAGGATTCAACTTGGGATTTTTAATTTGTTTTTCTGCTTAAGGCTAGTAATGTGGTTATAAAATAGAACAAATGGGGATTAAGAGGCTCAAAGTGGCTAACAAGGGTGATTTAAAGGGTAGGCTTATTTGGGATAAGTGAGCTAAAATCAAACAATGGCCTCAATCATATGCAAGCATGTAATACACTAAATATTGGACATATAGACTGAAACAAAGTAAAGATCACAATTATAGAGAAGTAAACACACAAGAATAAAATATTTATGGTTAAATAATGTAACCATGTAAATAAGCTCAAAATCTCACAGGTTGTGTGTTCTTTGGCTCAAAAACCATGTTCCACATACAACTTCAAACAAGTTTTAACATAAAAAATTTTTCTATTTAAATTAGTGAAAATTTTCAAAGATAGGGTCTTAAAAGAATTTTATTACTTTAACCAAGTAGTAACTAAATGCATAAAATCAAACAAATATGCAAATACAATTACTAATTTAACAAAGAAAATTTAAACATTGGTGTTGAAACAGAAAGGTACTAACCCATGGAGATCGGTATCGACCTCCCCATACTTAAAGATTGCACCGTCCTCGGTGCATGCTAAGATGTGCAAGTGGACGGGTGGCTTCAACTGATGCTTTTCTCTATAGATTGTGCAGATTGACTTGCCTGTCTCCCCATGTAAACGTCTTCCAGTTCTCTTCCGGGTGGCCATCCTGAAAGAAAAAGGGAAGAAGAGTAACCCAGAAATAAAGATGGGAAAATAAATACAGTATGAGTGGGTTAATGCCAAATAATAAGGGTCTCAATTACATGGTAGCTACAACATGCAAGTGAGAAAATAATAGAAGCCATGGCATGCCAGTGGTACAAAATGTACAACACTGGGGAAGGGAGTGGGGAAGGAGAGATAATATAAATTCATGTCAATGCAAAAGTAATATAGATATAAAAGATTGGCATTGATTTAAATAATATTACTCAATCAGAATTAAACAAGTTATTAAGCACCAAGAAAATACCAGAAAAGATGTAACAGTTGAATAAGAACATTTGAACACCAATGGTAAAATAATAAATTTGGAAAAATAAAAATATGCAATGAATGAAAGTATGCAAATAAATAAAATAAAATAAAAGATAAGAAGAATGAGAAGGGAAAGAAATAAAGTAAGAAAGAAAGAAGAAAGAAGAAAAGATAGAAGAAATTAGGATTAGAGAAGAAAAGATAAGAAAATTGGAACTAATCTGGATAGGTTGTGTAACGCTGGCGACGCGGTCGCGTGGGTGACGCGGTCACGTGGTGCGCAATAAGGTCAGGCGATGCGGACGCGTGGGGCATGCGATCGCGTGACTGGATTTGTGCTAGTGGCGCGAGTGCAGCCTCGCGGTCGCACAACTCTCTGTTCGAAACTTGGTATTGCCAAAATCCAGGGTGACGCGGTCGCGTGGGCGACGCGATCGCGCGGGTGGCCTTTTTCTTAAAATGACGCGGACGCGTGGGGCACGCGTTTGTGTGAGAGGGCTTGGGATTCCAGCACGAATCCAGCCCAATTCCAGCTCAACTTTCGGTCATACACCCTTCTTACGTGGTTTTACAGGGCCACGCGGCTGCGTGGGTGACGCGGTCGCGTGGGAGGCGTTTTTCCCACATGACGCGGACGCGTGGGGCACGCGGTTGTGTGGATCAATTTGTGCTACAGGCACGCCTCCAGCCACGCTCTCGCATGACTCTCTGTTCAGTTTTTTTCTTCTAAAACGCACTGGTGACGCGGACGCGTCAGCTACGCTGCCGCATCGCGTGCGTGCTTTTTTTTTTAAACTGAATGCAATGATTAATATGAGTGTTATACATGATTCCAGGTTCAATAAAGTAAACTAGAAAAGAAGTAAAAATAAAAACAAATAACATGAAATAAACTGAAAAAGAAGCAACCATACCATGGTGGGTTGTCTCCCACCTAGCACTTTTAGTTAAAGTCCTTAAGTTGGACATTGGAGGAGCTTCCTGCTATGGTGGCTTATGTTTAAATTCATCCAAAAATCTCCACCAGTTCTTGGAATGCCAATGGCCTCCGGGGTCCCAAACTAGGCATGTAAAGCTTCTGAGCAGCTTCAAACAGATTTTCAGACTCTCGGGATGACGAATGTCAGGATAGAGTCCATGATTCCAAGCCTTGCTTTTAAATCCGCCTCCATCTTGATCTACATGTTTCCATCCGGGCGGTTTAAAGAGTAGAATCTCACCATGGTGACCAAGCGTTCTCTGTGATCCATGCAATTGAGCATGATACCAATCCGTGTACTTCGAGGTGAAGCGTGGAACCTTATTGAACCTTGTGCACCAACTCTGAGTACGAGCTATTTCCCTCTTACTCTTAAAGCCGCAAAGAGCTCTAAGCTGGCCATCTGTTTCAAGCAAACCATATTCAAGTAAATAATTAACGTTATAGGTTAAGGATTGTACCCACTTAAAGCTTGTATTAGGTGGTAATGGCCTTGGGATAGGTGTTTCTGGTAGTTCTGTAAGTTCTACTCCCTTGTGCTATTCTGTGAATTCCTCCACTTCCTTGCAAGGTTCTACAATTGTATCTGTGTCTTGATCAAAGTCTTCTATGTCTTCCTCATCACTTGAGTCATAGATTGGAGGTTGAGAGAAATCTACCTCCGCGTCGTCTTCATATTCACTTGGGAAAGATTCTTCGACCTCAGAGAATTCACTTGCGGATGCCAGTTCATTACTAAGAGAATTTGACTTATGACTATCATCATCAAGGGAATTTGTGTCATGGGTTATTCCGTCTGATTCTTCATAAATAACTTGCCTTGGAGATTGTACAATATCCTCCTTAGCATTAACTGTAGCGTCCTTGACGGAGTTCTCCTCAGTTCTGGATTCCCATGGAGGTTCAGCATCTGCTAGATCTTCAACCAACTCTTCTTCTTGAACAATGACAGCTTCTTCTACTTGTTCTAGTACAAATTCAATCTCTGTCTTGTCCACTGGAGTTTCTGGTATCTCCTTCATGCTACGCTCTTCGTTAGACTGTTCACATGGGGCTGTGGCTGATCCTTGTGTATTTGAGTGCCTAGAAACCCATTGAATTACTACTTGCTCCAGTTGTCGAATGGTTGTTTGAAGTTTATTTACTGTTTCCTTTAGGCGAACCGCTACTTCTTGGGTTGCCGGATTTGGACACGATACATAGGAAAGTGGCGGTGATTGGGAGTGATTGGATTGGTACTGGGGTAAGGAAGGATCATATGGTGGCGAATGGTGAAGAGAAGCTTGTGGTGTGGTGGTTCGAGGTTATGTTGAAAGGATGGTTTATATGCACGGGGTGGGGCTTGTTGGTAGTTACAAGGTGGGATTATTGAAGTTCAGTTTATTTAGCAAGATAACGATTATCAATTATGCTGAGGTTGATAACTGTTGCGTTACTGATTTCTTAACCATGACCAAAAGGGGAAAAAGTAAATTGCTGGAATAAAATATCTTCAGATCGGAAAAAATTTACTTCTGCCATTCATGAGCTCAGATGAGTATTCTTCCTCTGAAGAGGATGAAGATGTTACTGAAGAGCAAGTTGCTAAGTACCTTGGAGCAATCATGAAGTTAAATGCCAAGTTGTTTGGTAATGAGACTTGGGAGGATGAACCTCCATTGCTCATCAAAGAACTGGATGACTTGACTAGGCAGAAATTACCTTTGAAGAGACAAGACCCTGGAAAATTTTCCATCCCTTGTACCATAGGCAACATGACCTTTGAGAAGGCTTTGTGTGACCTGGGATCAAGTATAAACCTTATGCCTCTCTCTGTAATGGAGAAGCTAGGGATCATTGAGGTACAAGCTGCAAGAATCTCACTGGAGATGGCAGACAATTCAAAGAAACAGGCTTATGGACTTGTAGAGGATGTCTTGGTAAAGGTTGAAGACCATTACATCCCTGCTGATTTCTTAATCCTAGAGACTGGGAAGTGTATGGCTGAATCCATCATCCTTGGCAGACCCTTCCTAGCCACAACAAAAGCTGTGATTGATGTTGACAGAGAAGAATTGATCATTCAAGTGAATGAAGACTCCCTTGTGTTTAAAGCTCAAGGATATCCCTCTGTCACCATGGAGAGGAAGCATGAAGAGCTTCTCTCAATACAGAGTCAAACAGAGCCCCCACAGTCAAACTCTAAGTTTGGTGTTGGGAGGCCACAACCAAACTTTAAGTTTGGTGTTGAACCCCCACATTCAAACTCTAAGTTTGGTGTTGGGAGGTTCCAACATTGCTCTGAACATCTGTGAGGCTCCATGAGAGCCACTGTCAAGCTATTGACATTAAAGAAGCGCTTGTTGGGAGGCAACCCAATTTTTACTTATCTATATTAAATTTCTATTTTCTTTTGTTATTTTATGTTTTCTGTAGGTTGATGATCATGTGAAGTCAAAAAAACAATTGAAAAAGCAAAAACAGAAGGAAAAATAGAATGAAAAATAGAACACCCTGGAGGAGAAACTTACTGGCGTTTAAACGCGAGTAAGGGTAGCAGAATGGGTGTTAAACGCCCAGTCTGGCACCATTCTGGGCGTTTAACGCCAGAAATGGGCACCAGACTGGCGTTTAACGCCAGGAATGGGCAAGAAGCTGGCGTTAAACGCCAGAAATGGGCAGCAGCCTGGCGTTTAACGCCAGGATTGACAGCAAGGGGCGTTTTGCACGCCACATGGTGCAGGGATGAGAAATCCTTGACACCTCAAGATCTGTGGATCCCACAGGATCCCCACCTACCCCACCTCTCTCTCTTCTTTACCCATTCACCAATCACCTCAATACCTCTTCCCCAAAAAAACCCTCACCTATCAAATCCCACAATTCTCTTCACCATTCACATCCATCCTTCATAAAACCCCACCTACCTCACCATTCAAATTCAAACCACTTCCCCACCCAAACCCACCCATAATGGCCGAACCATACCCCCC
>NC_029786.2:40290514-40291554 GCF_000816755.2 Arachis ipaensis
GCCCATAATGGCCGAACCTTACCCCCCTCTCCACTCCTATATAAACCCATCTTCACTCCTTCATTTTCACACAACCTAAACACTGCTTCTCCCCCTTGGCCGAAACACTAAGCCCCTCCATCTCCTCTATTTCTTCTTCTTCTGCTCTCTTCTTCCTTCTTTTGCTCGAGGACGAGCAACCTTCTAAGTTTGGTGTGGTAAAAGCTAAAGCTTTTTTGTTTTTCCATAACCATTAATGGCACCGAAGGCCGGAGAAACCTCTAGAAAGAGGAAAGGGAAGGCAAAAGCTTCCACCTCCGAGTCATGGGAGATGGAGAGATTCCTCTCAAAGGTGTATCAAGACCACTTCTATGAAGTTGTGGCCAAGAAGAAGGTGATCCCCGAGGTCCCTTTTAAGCTCAAAAAGGGCGAATATCCGGAGATCCGACATGAGATCCGAAGAAGAGTTGGGAAGTTCTCACCAACCCCATTCAACAAGTCAGAATCTTAATGGTTCAAGAGTTCTATGCCAATGCATGGATCACCAAGAACCATGATCAAAGTGTGAACCTGGATCCTAAGAATTGGCTTACAATGGTCCGAGGGAAATACTTAGACCTTAGTCCGGAAAATGTAAGGTTAGCATTCAACTTGCCCATGATGCAAGGAGATGCACACCCATACACTAGAAGGGTCAACTTTGATCAAAGGTTGGACCAAGTCCTCATGAAGAGGGCGCTCAATGGAAGAATGATTCAAGAGGAAAGCTGGTTCAACTAAGAAGGCATGACCTCAAGCCCGTGGCTAGGGGATGGTTGGAGTTCATCCAACACTCAATCATTCCCACTAGCAACCGGTCTGAAGTTACTATAGACCGGGCTATCATGATTCATGATTCAATGATTGGAGAGGAAGTAGAAGTTCATGAGGTTATATCCCAAGAACTCTACAAGATGGCGGATAAGTCTTCTACTTTGGCAAGGTTAGCCTTCCCTCGCCTCATTTGTCACCTCTGCAATTCAGTTGGAATTGACATAGAGGAAGACATCCTCATTGATGAG
>NC_029786.2:40292036-40332590 GCF_000816755.2 Arachis ipaensis
CAAGAGCATGAGGAAATTCCTCATCATGAAATCCCTGAGATGCCTCAAGGGATGCATTTTCCTCCACAAAACTATTGGGAGCAAATCAACACCTCCCTAGGAGAATTAAGTTCCAACATGGGACAACTAAGGGTGGAACACCAAGTGCATTCCATCCTCCTCCATAAAATTAGAGAAGACCAAAGAACCATGAGAGAGGAGCAACAAAGGCAAGGAAGAGACATTGAGGAGCTCAAGCACTCCATAAGATCTTCAAGAGGAAGAACAAGTTGCCATCACTAAGGTGGACCCGTTCTTTAATTTCCTTATTCTTTATTTTCCTTTTTTTCGAAAATTGTGCTTTATGTTTATTTATGTTTGTGTCTTTATTACATGATCATTAGTGTCTAAGTGTCTATGCCATAAAGCTATGAAAATGAATCCATCACCTTTCTTAAATGAAAAATGTTTTTAATTGAAAAAGAAAAAGAAGTGCATGAATTTCAAATTTTGAAACAGTTTAATTATCTTGATGTGGTGGCAATACTATTGTTTTTCTGAATGAATGCTTGAACAGTGCATATTTTTGAATTTGATTGTTTATGAATGTTAAAATTGTTGGCTCTTGAAAGAATGATGGGAAAAGGAGAAATGTTATCTAATGATCTGAAAGATCATAAAATTGATTCTTGAAGCAAGAAAAAGCAGTGAAAAGCTTGTGGAAAAAAAAAGAAAAGAAAAAGAAAAGAAAAAAAGAAAAGCAAGCAGAAAAAGCCAATACCCCTTTAAACCAAAAGGCAAGGGTGATAAAAAGGATCCAAGGCCTTGAGCATCAGTGGATAGGAGGGCCCACAGGAATAAAATCCTGGCCTAAGCGGCTAAACCAAGCTGTCCCTAACCATGTGCTTGTGGCGTGAAGGTGTCAAGTGAAAACTTGAGACTGAGCGGTTAAAGTCGAGGTCCAAAGCAAAAAGAAGATTGTGCTTAAGAACCCTGGACACCTCTAATTGGGGACTCTAGCAAAGCTGAGGGACCTGAGCAAAAATCTGATTCAGAGGCTGAAAAAGGACTGCAGATGCTGTTGAATTCTGACCTCCTTGCACTCAAAGTGGATTTTCTGGAGCTATAGAAGCCCAATTGGCGCGCTCTCAATTGCGTTGGAAAGTAGACATCTTGGGCTTTTCAGCAATAAATAATAGTTCATACTTTGCTCGAGATTTGATGGCCCAAATAGGCGTTCCAAGTTAGCTCATGAATTCTGGCGTTTAACTCCAAAACTGGCACAAAAGCTGGAGTTAAACACCCAAACTGGCACAAAAGCTGGCGTTTAACTCCAAGAAAAGTCTCTACACATGGAAGCTTCAATGCTCAGCCCAAGCACACACCAAGTGGGCCCGGAAGAAGATTTATGCATTAATTACTGATTTTTGTAAACCTTAGGCTACTAGTTCTCTATAAATAGGACCTTTTGCCATTGTATTTTCATACTATCTATCTTTTACTCATACTTGGATAGACCTTTTCACGTCTGGGGGCTGGCCTCACGGCCATGCCTAGACCTTGTTCTTATGTATTTTCAACGGTGGAGTTTTTACACACCATAGATTAAGGTGTGGAGCTCTGCTGTTCTTCAAGAATTAATACAAAGTACTATTGTTTTTCTATTCAACTCAAGTCTATTTCTTCTCCAAGATATTCATTCGTTCTTCAACTTGATGGATGTGATGATCCGTGACACTCATCATCATTCTCACCTATGAACATGTGCCTGACAACCACCTCTGTTCTACTAGCAATGGCTTGAATGCGTATCTCTTGGATTTCTAATATAAGATTGGAACCTTCGTGGTATAGGATAGAATTATTGGCGGCCATTCCTGAGATCCAGAACGTCTAAACCTTGTCTGTGGTATTCTGAGCTGACTGAGATTTACAAGGTGACCATAGCTTGCTTCAAGCCGACAATCTCTGTAGGATCGACCCTTACTCACGTAAGGTTTATTACTTGGACGACCCAGTGCACTTGCTGGTTAGTTGTGCGGAGTTATGATAAAGAGTTGAGATTACAATTGTGCGTACCATGATGATGGCGCCATTGATGATCACAATTTCGTGCACCAATGCCCCCTATATAGACTATATGAAAAGCGTATTCTCTAAGAAGAAGGCCCTGAGGGAAGATGAAATTGTGGTGCTGACCAAGGAGTGTAGTGCACTAGTGTAAAAGAAGCTACCTCAGAAATCGCCAGATCCCGGAAGCTTTCTAATTCCCTATACTATAGGGACCATCATATTTGAGAAGGCACTATGCGACCTTGGATCAAGCATAAATCTGATGCCTCTCTCTGTGATGAAGAAGCTGGAGATCCAAGAGGCGCAACCCACAAGGATCTCACTGGAGATGGCAAACAAGTCCCTAAAGCGGGCATATGGATTGGTGGAGAACGTTCTAGTAAAGGTTGAATACCTTTACCTCCCTGCAGATTTCGTGATACTTGATAGGGAGAGAAGAAGAATGACTGCATCATCCTAGGAAGGCCATTCCTAGCCACTGGGAGAGTCTTGATTGATGTAGAGAGAGGAGAGTTATGCCTGAGGATGCATGAGGACTATTTTCTGTTCAAAATTTTTAAACCTCAACCTCTCTCAGACAACAGCGGAACTAGCATGCAGATCTCAGTGCTCAAGCCTTCTCATTAAGTGGAAAGCCACATAGATCCCCCTGACATCAAACCTAAGTTTGGTGTTGGGCATTCACCACCCACCATTGAAGAAGGAGGCCCCAAGAAGAAATTACTCAAGGGATGGAGGAATAAGAAGTCCAGTCATACCACACATGGTGAACAGAATCATGTCTTTAGTGCATGTTGAACTAATTCATGAGAGCACAGGGAGGAAGTTCACAATAAGGGGTGAAGATATGAGCCCCTATAACCCTCCGTAAAGGAGCTATCCATCATGCTAATGATGGTAAAGAAGTATTTGTTGGGAGGCAACCCAACCATAAGCATCCTTTAGTTTATTTCAGTTTTATTTTAGTTTGATTTCATTTTATTTCTCATTGATCTTCAAATTTTTCCTAGGTTTAATATTGTTTGTGATCATACACAGTTCTTAGAACATGGATAGAATAACTTAGAATAGAAAACAGAGTACCCCGGAGCAGGAAGGCTCTGGCGCTAAACGCCAGTCTGGGCGTTTAACGCCAGAAAGGAGGCAAACAGTCCTGGTGTTTAACGCCAAAAAGGGACCAAGCTTTCTTTGCTTGGAGACAAGTAAAATTTTTAAGTTTGGTGTTTCAGAGTAAGCTCTAGGTTTATATTATCATCAATGGCACCAAAGGAAGGTGAATCATCTTCATAGAAGAGCACAGTCTGAGCAGCCACCAGCACTGAGGTGGTTGAGTTTCATTCTCCCTTTCTTTCTATTTTTCAGTATTTCATTCTATTTTCTATTTTTCTTTCTAGGCTTGCATGATCACTCTTAGGATTTCTTTGCTTTAGTAGTTTATTTTCAAAATTTTTATGGTTAGAAGATGTCTCACATATTGTCCACTAAGCTTAAAAGAAAAATCTTTTGAAAAGAAAGTAGTAAAATGCATGAGATTTGAGTTATATATTATGAGTTGTTCTAGTTACATAGATGTGGTGGCACTATCTTTATTCCTGAATATGAATTAACTGGTGCATATTTGATATTGGAGTTGAGTATATTAGTTTTTGAGGAACAAGAACTTAGAGAAGTATTATTGATGCTCTGAAATAAGAGAAAGATTGATTCTTGAAGCAAAAGAAACAACAAAAAGAATTGAAATAAAAAGAAAAATCAAAAGAAAAAAGGTCTAAGGCTTTGAGCATCAATAGTTAGGAGGGTCAAAACTGATCTAAAGGCTCAAAAGAGTGGTTTTTCCTAACCATATGCTTGTGGTGTAAAAGTGTCAAGTAAAACTTGAGACTGAACACTTAAAGTTGTGACCCAATGCTATTACAAAGTATGCCTAAGGCTCTGAGCACCACTGTCTGGGAGAAAAATCAAGGAAAAATTCGAACCAAAAGGTTCCCCAGTTAAGTGTTTGTGGTGTTTATGTATCAAGTTAAGCTTGAAAACAAAACACTTAGAGTAATGGCTAGACTCAAAGGTGCAATGCACCAAGAAAAAGAAAAAGTTGTGTTCAAGAATCAATTAGATCCTAAAGAAGAGAATCTATAACATCATCCGAGTTCTAATTCCAAGAGATGCTGATATTTCTGAGCTTCAAAGGATGGTGAGATGCCAAAGCTATTCAGAAATAGAGTGTCATAAGCCCTATTAAGTAACTAGACCTGAGCTTCATTGACAAACTCAAAGTCTTAAGCATTATCTTGGTCTTATATTATTTTGGTTGCTTGAGGATAAGCAACAGTTTAAGTTTGGTGTTGTGATGAGTGAGCATCTTATACCCTTTTTCCTAGCATTTTCTAGTTGTTTTTAGTTAGATTTTATTAAGTTTTTTTTATATTTTAGTGTAAAAATCCTCTTTGGATGCTACTTTGAGTTTTTTGTGGTGTTTTTATGATTTCAGGTGAATTTCAGGCGAATTTGGCAGAGTTTTTTGCAACAACGAAGAAAGGATAGTAGATGCTATCAACCCTGACCTCCTTGTATTACAATGAGCATAACTTGAGCTGCAGATATCCAATTGACTCGGTCTCTATGGCGTTAGAAAGCCAACTTTCAAATCTTTCCAACCTTATATAATAGTCTATACTTTTTGATGAGGAGATATTTTATACGCTTTTTCGCATCATTTTCATATAGTTTTTAACATGTTTTGTTTAATTTCTATTAATTTTTCATAGGTTTTAGTGTTAAAATCACATTTTTTGGATTCTACTTTGAGTTTATGTTTTTATGCAATTTCATATATTTTTTGGCTGAAATTGAGGAGCTGGAATAAAAGTTAGCAAAAGTTTGATTCAAAGACAGAGAAAGCACTGCAAATGCTGTCCAAATCTGACCTCTTTGCACTCAGAAGAGCTTTTATGGAGCTACAAAAGTCCAAATGGAGTGTTATTAACGGATATGGAAAGATAATTTCCAGAGCTTTCCAGTAATGTATGATAGTCTATACTTTGCTTCAGATTAGAAGGCCCAAAACTGGTGTCCAACGCCATCCTCCTGCCCCATTCCAGGCGTCCAGTGCCCAAAGGAAGAGACCAGCGTCCAGACTTCCAAAGAGGACCCCCTAGCCAGCGTTCAATGTCCTAGATGCCTCCTAGCATGTGGATCTCATCAAAGCTCAGCCTAAACACTCACCAAGTAGGCCCTAGAAGTGGATTTTAGCACCAAAAGACTGTTTTACCCTTTCTTAGTAATCCTTAGTCATTAGTTTAGTATTTAAGGGATATTTTACATAATCATACAGACCTTTATGCCATATTTTCGTTTATTATTGTGTTTCCTATCAGTATGAGTTTCTAAACCTCCTAGGTTGAGGGGAGGAGCCCTGCTGAGTTCTATGAATTAATAAAAGTATTACTGTTTCTCTTTAATCCGCATTTGATTCAATTCTAAGATGTATATTCGTTCTTCAACTTGATGAATGGGATGATCCATGACAATCAGCTCCATTTTTCATACTAAGACCATGTGCCTAACAACCACCTGTGTCTTCTTGGGTTCGTGTGAATGCGTGACTAGAAAGCATCGAACTGCTAGCTTGATTATACATCTCTCAGACGGCTAATCCACGTCTTCGTTGGGGACTTCTCGAGACACCAGTTCAGCCGAGGTATAGGGAGATTAGGGTCTCTATGGTAGAGGCTAGAATCCAAAGGCGCAGCATTCTCTGATCCGGAAGATCCGACCTTGTCTGTGGTGTTTTGAGTAGGATCATTCAGGAGAATAGACTGCAGGAGCTTCACCCTGGTGCGCAGAAATCGTGACGGTTCCATTCCTTGGTAACGGCGCTGAAAACTCAATACGCACGTTCATAATCTTAGTTCTTTGTCACAACTTCGCACAACTAACCAGCAAGTGCACTGGGTCATCCAAGTAATAAACCTTACGTGAGTAAGCGTCGATCCCACGGAGATTGTCGGCTTGAAGCAAGCTATGGTCACCTTGTAAATCTCAGTCAGGCGAATTCAAATGGTTATGGTGAATTGATAATTAAAATATAAATAAAACGTAAATTAAAGATTGAGATACTTATGTAATTCATTGGTGAGAGTTTCAGATAAGCGTATAGAGATGCGTTCGTTCCTCCTGAACCTCTGCTTTCCTATTGTCTTCATCCAATCATTCATACTCCTTTCTATGGCAAGCTGTATGTTAGGCATCACCGTTGTCAATGGCTACATCCTGTCCTCTCAGTGAAAATGGTCCAATGTGCTGTCACTGTATGGCTAATCATCTGTCGGTTCTCGATCATACTGGAATAGGATCCATTGATCCTTTTGCGTCTGTCACTACGCCCAGCACTCGCGAGTTTGAAGCTCGTCGCAGCCATCCCTTCCCAGATCCTACTCGGAATACCACAGACAAGGTTTAGACTTTTCGGATCTCAAGAATGGCTGTCCATAGATTCTAACTTATACCACGAAGATTCTGATTAAGGAATTCCAGAGATACTCATTTATTCAAAGGTAGAACGGAAGTGGTTGTCAGGCACGTATTCATAGGTTGGGAATGATGATGACTGTCATGATCATCACATTCATATTAAGGTGCGAATGAATATCTTAGAATCGGAATAAGCTTGAATTGAATAGAAAAACAATAGTACTTTGTATTAATTCATGAGGAACAGCAGAGCTCCACACCTTAATCTATGGTGTGTAGAAACTCTACCGTTGAAAATACATAAGAACAAGGTCCAGGCATGGCCGAGTGGCCAGCCCCCATAAAGGTCTAAGATAGCATAAAACTGATCAAAGATGTCTAATACAATAGTAAAAGGTCCTATTTATATCAGACTAGTTACTAGGGTTTACAGAAATGAGTAAATGTTGCAGAAATCCACTTCTGGGGCCCACATGGTGTGTGCTTGGGCTGAACATTGAGCTTTACACGTGTAGAGGCTTCTCTTGGAGTTGAACGCCAGTTTGTAACCTGTTTCTGGCGTTTAACTCCACTTTGCAACCTGTTTCTGGTGTTTAACTCCAGAATGCAGCATGAAACTGGTGTTGAACGCCAGTTTGCGTCGTCTAAACTCGGGAAAAGTATGGACTATTATATATTTCTGGAAAGCCCTGGATGTCTACTTTCCAACTCAATTGAGAGCGCGCCATTTAGAGTTCTGTAGCTCCAGAAAATCCACTTTGAGTGCAGGGAGGTCAGAATCCAACAGCATCTGCAGTCCTTCTTCAACCTCTGAATCTGATTTTTGCTCAAGTCCCTCAATTTCAGCCAGAGATTACCTGAAATCACAGAAAAATACACAAACTCATAGTAAAGTCCAGAAATGTGATTTTTATTGAAAAATTAATAAAATATACTAAAAACTAACTAAATTATACTAAAAACTATGTAAAAACAATGCCAAAAAGCGTATAAATTATCCTCTCATCACAACACCAAACTTAAATTGTTGCTTGTCCCCAAGCAACTGAAAATCAAATAGGATAAAAAGAAGAGAATATACTATGAATTCTAAAATATCAATGAAACTTAGCTCCAATCAGATGAGCGGGACTTGTAGATTTTTGCCTCTTGAATAGTTTTGTCATCTCACTTTATCCATTGAAGTTCAGAATGATTGGCATCTATAGGAACTCAGAGTTCAGATAGTGTTATTGATTCTCCTAGTTCAGTATGTTGTTTCTTGAACACAGCTACTTTATGATTCTTGGCCGTGGCCCTAAGCACTTTGTTTTCCAGTATTACCACCGGATACATAAATGCCACAGACACATAACTGGGTGAACCTTTTCAGATTGTGACTCAGCTTTGCTAAAGTCCCCAATTAGAGGTTTCCAGGATTCTTAAGCACACTCTTTTTTTTTCTTAGGACCTTGACTTTAACCGCTCAGTCTCAAGTTTTCACTTGACACCTTCACGCCACAAGCACATGGTTAGGGATAGCTTGGTTTAGCCGCTTAGGCCAGGATTTTATTCCTTTAGGCCCTCCTATCCACTGATGCTCAAAGCCTTGGATTCTTTTTATTACCCTTGCCTTTTGGTTTTTAAGGGCTATTGGCTTTTTGCTCTTGCCTTTTGGTTTTAAGAGCTTTTGGCTTTTTCTGCTTGCTTTTTCTTTTCCCCTTTTTTTCGCATTTTTCTTTTTTTTTTCGCAAGCTTTTGTATATTCACTACTTTTTCTTGCTTCAAGAATCATTTTTATGATTTTTCAGATTATCAGATAACATGTCTTCTTTTTCATCATTCTTTCAAGAGCCAACATATTTAACATTCATAAGCAATAATTTCAAAAGACATATGCACTGTTCAAGCATTCATTCAGAAAACAAAAGTATTTTCACCACATCAAAATAACTAAACTAGTTTCAAGGATGAATTCGAAACCATGTACTTCTTGTTCTTTTGTAATTAAAGCATTTTTCATTTAAGAAAGGTGATGGATTCATAGGACATTCATAACTTGAAGGCATAGACACTTAGACACTAGTAATCATATAGTAAAGACACAAACATAAATAAAGCATAAAGCTCAAAAATCGAAAAACAGTAAAATAAATAGACAAGGAGATTAAGGAATGAGTCCACCTTAGTGAGGGTGGCGTCTTCCTCTTCTTGAAGAACCAATGGTGCTTTTGAGCTCCTCTATGTCTCTTCCTTGTCTTTGTTGCTCCTCCCTCATAGCTCTTTGATCTTCTCTAATTTCATGGAGGATGATGGAATGCTCTTGGTGCTCCATCCTTAGTTGTCCCATGTTGGAGCTTAATTCTCCTAGGGAAGTGTTGATTTGCTCCCAATATTTTTGTAGAGGAAAGTGCATCCCCTGAGGCATCTCAGGGATTTCATGGTGAGGAATTTCCTCATGCTCATGTTGAGGTCCATGATCTCTTATTTGCTCCATCCTTTTCTTAGTGATGGGCTTGTCCTCTTCAATGAGGATGTCTCCCTCTATGTCAATTCCAGCCGAATTGCAGAGGTGGCATATGAGGTGAGGAAAGGCTAACCTTGCCCAAGTGGAGGACTTGTCGGCCACCTTGTAAAGTTCTTGAGGTATAATCTCATGAACTTCCACCTCCTCTCCAATCATGATACTATGGATCATGATGGCCCGGTCTATAGTAACTTCAGACCGGTTACTAGTAGGAATGATTGAGCGTTGAATGAACTCTAGCCATCCTCTAGCCACTGGTTTGAGGTCATGCCTACTTAGTTGAACCGGCTTGCCTCTTGAGTCAATTTTCCATTGAGCTCCTTCCTCACATATGTCTATAAGGACTTGGTTCAACCTTTGATCAAAGTTGACCCTTCTTGTGTAGGGGTGTGCGTTCTCTTCCATCATTGGCAAGTTGAACGCCAGCCTTACATTTTCCGGACTGAAATCTAAGTATTTCCTCCGAACCATGGTAAGCCAATGCTTTGGATTCGGGTTCACACTTTGATCCTGGTTCCTAGTGATCCATGCGTTTGCATAGAACTCTTAAACTATTAGGATCCCGACTTGTTGAATGGGGTTGGTGAGAACTTCCCAACCTCTTCTTTGGATCTCAAGTCGGATCTCTGGATACTCATTCTTTTTGAGCTTGAAAGGAACCTCAGGGATCACTTTCTTCTTGGCCACAACTTCATAGAAGTGGTCTTGATGGACCTTTGAGATGAATATCTCCATCTCCCATGACTCAGAGGTGGAAGCCATTGCCTTCCCTTTCCTCTTTCTAGAGGTTTCTCTGGCCTTAGGTGCCATAAATGGTTATGGAAAAACAAAAAGCTATGCTTTTACCACACGAAACTTAAAATGTTTGCTCGTCCCTGAGCAAAAGAAGAAAAAAAGTAGTAGAAGAAGAAGAAAATGGAGGAGATGGGGGGAGAAGATGTATTCGGCCAAGGAGAAGAAGAGAGGGTTGTGTTGTGTGAAAATGTAGAAGGAGTGAGGGGTTTATATAGGAGTGAGGGGGGTGTAGGGTTCGACCATTAGGGTTGTGTTTGGGAGGGAAATTAGTTTGAATTTTAAAGGTAGGTAGGGTTTATAGGGAAGAGAGGATGGATGTGAGTGGTGAAGAGGTGATGGAAAAGAGTGATTGAGGTGATTGGTGAAGGGTATTTGGGGAAGAGAGTTATGAAAAGGTGTGAAGAGGAGAGAAGAAGATGTGGGGATCCTGTGGGGTCCACAGATCCTGAGGGGATCCTGTGGAGTCCACAGATCAAGTGGGGTCAAGGACTTAACATCCCTGCTCCAATTAGGCGTGTAAAACGCCCTTGCTGTGCAATCCTGGCGTTTAACGCCAGATTGCTGCTTGTTTCTGGTGTTAAACGCCCAAATGTAGCCTGTTTCTGGCGTTTAACGCCAGGCAGATGCTTGTTTCTGGCGTTAAACGCCAGCTTGGTGCCTGTTTCTGGCATTAAACGCCAGACAGATGCATGTTTCTGGCATTTAAATGCCAGACTGCTCTCCTCTAGGGTGTGCTATTTTCAATGCTGTTTTTCATTCTGTTTTTGATTTTTCAGTAGTTTTTGTGACTTCACATAATCATCAACCTAATAAAACACAAAATAACAAAAAAAATAAAATAAAATAGATATGATTAAATAACATTGGGTTGCCTCCCAATAAGCGCTTCTTTAACGTCAATAGCTTGACAGTGAGCTCTCATGGAGCCTCATAGATGTTCAGAGCATTGTTGGGACCTCCCAACCCCAAACTTAGAGTTTGAATGTGGGGGTTCAACACCAAACTTAGAGTTTGGTTGTGGCCTCCCAACACCAAACTTAGAGTTTGACTGTGGGGGCTTTGGTTGACTCTGCGGTGAGAGAAGCTTTTCATACTTCCTCTCCATGATTACAGAAGGAGATCCTTGAGTCTTAAACACAAGGTTGTCCTCATTCAGTTGAAGGACCAATTCTCCTTTGTCCACATCAATCACAGCTCTTGCTGTGGCTAGGAAGGGTCTTCCAAGGATGATGGATTCATCCTCTTCCTTTTCAGTGTCTAGGATTATAAAATCAGCAGGGATGTAAAGGCCTTCAACCTTTACTAACACGTCCTCTACTTGTCCATAAGCCTGTTTTCTTGAGTTGTCTGCCATCTCTAATGAGATTCTGGTAGCTTGCACCTCAAAGATCCCAAGTTTCTCCATTACAGAGAGTGGCATTAAGTTTATTCCTGACCCCAAGTCACACAGAGCCTTCTCAAAGGTCATGGTGCCTATAGTATAGGGTATTAAGAATTTGCCAGGATCCTATTTCTTTTGGGGCAATTTCTGCCTGTCCAATGCATTTAGTTCATTGGTGAGCAAGGGAGGTTTATCTTCCCAAGTCTCATTACCAAATAATTTGGCATTCAGCTTCATGATTGCACCAAGGTATTTAGCAACTTACTCTTCAGTAATGTCTTCATCCTCTTCAGAGGAAGAATACTCATCAGAGCTCATGAAGGGCAGAAGGAGGTTTAATAGAATCTCTATGGTCTCTAGATGAGCCTCAGATTCCTTTGGTTCCTCAAAGGGATACTCCTTATTGGTCACTGAACGTCCCAGGAGGTCTTCCTCACTAGGATTCACATCCTCCTCTTCCTCTTTGGGTTCGGCCACACCATGTAAGGCTATGGCCTTGCACTCTCATTTTGGATTTTCTTCTGTATTGCTTGGGAGAGTACTAGGAGGGATTTTAGTGACTCTTTTACTCAGCTGGCCCACTTGTGCTTCCAAATTCCTAATGGAGGACCTTGTTTCATTCATGAAACTCACAGTGGCCTTAGATAGATCAGAGACTATATTTGCTAAGCTAGATGGGTTCTGCCCAGAATTCTCTGTCTGTTGCTGAGTGGATGATGGAAAAGGTTTGCTATTGCTAAACTTGTTTCTTCCACCATTATTAAAGCCTTGTTGAGGCTTTTGTTGATCCTTCCATGAGAAATTTGGATAATTTCTCCATGAGGGATTATAGGTGTTTCCATAGGGTTCACCCATGTAATTCACCTCTGCTATTGCAGGGTTCTCAGGATCATAAGCTTCTTCTTCAGAAGATGCCTCTTTAGTACTGTTGGATGATTCCTTCAATCCATTCAGACTCTGAGAGATCATATTGACTTGCTGAGTCAATATTTTATTCTGAGCCAATATGGCATTCAGAGTATCAATTTCAAGAACTCCTTTCCTCTGAGGCGTCCCATTACTCACAGGATTCCTTTCAGAAGTGTACATGAACTGGTTATTTGCAACCATGTCAATGAGTTCTTGAGCTTCTGCAGGCATTTTCTTTAGGTGAATGGATCCACCTGCAGAATGGTCCAATGACATCTTTGATAATTTAGATAGACCATCATAGAATATATCCAGGATGGTCCATTCTGAAAGCATGTCAGAAGGACACTTTTTAGTCAGTTCCTTGTATCTCTCCCAAGCTTCATAGAGGGATTCACCTTCTTTCTGTTTGAAGGTTTGAACATCCACTCTAAGCTTTCTAAGCTTTTGAGGAGGAAAGAACTTGGCTAAGAAAGCCGTGACCAGCTTATCCCAAGAGTTCAAGCTGTCTTTAGGTTGAGAGTCCAACCATATTCTAGCTCTGTCTCTTACAGCAAATGGGAACAGCATAATCCTGTAGACCTCGGGATCAACCCCATTGGTCTTAACAGTATCACAGATCTGCAAGAATTCAGTTAAGAACTGAAAGGGATCTTCTGATGGAAGTCCATAAAACTTGCAATTCTGTTGCATTAGAGAAACTAATTGAGGTTTCTGCTCAAAATTGTTTGCTCCAATGGCAGGGATTGAGATGCTTCTCCCATGTAAATTGGAATTAGGTGCAGTAAAGTCACCAAGCATCTTCCTTGCATTGTTATTATTTTCGGCCATGTCTCCTTCTTTTTCAAAATTTTCAGTCAGATTTTCTCCAGAGAGTTGTGCTTTAGCTTCCCTTAGCTTCCTCTTCAGAGTCCTTTTAGGTTCAGGATCAGCTTCAACAAGAATGTTCTTATCCTTGTTCCTGCTCATATGAAAAAGAAGAAAACAAAAAAGAAAATATGGAATCCTCTATGTCACAGTATAGAGATTCCTTATGTAAGTATAAGAAGAGAATAATGGAGGAAGGAAAAGATAAGAATCCAAACACAGGGGAGAGGAATGAGTTCGAATTCTTGGGTGAAAGAGGGGTGTTAGTAGATGAATAAATAAACAGAAAGGGATGAGAGATGAGAGAAATTCGAAAATTAAACAAATTAAAATAAAAGTATTTTTGTTTTTAAATTAAATTTAAAATAAAAAATAAAAATTAAAGTTCAGAAATTAAGAAAGGAAAATTGAATCAAATTAAATTAAATTTAAAACAATTAGTTAATTTAAAAAGGAATTTTGAAAAAGAGGGAAGGGATTTTCGAAAATTAGAGATAGAATTAGTTAGGTAGTTTTGAAAAAGATATGATTGAAATAGTAAACTTTTAAAATCAAACAAAAAGTCAAGTAGTTAATTGAAAAAGATTTGAAAATCAATTTTTGAAAAGATAAGAAGTTAGAAAAGAAGTTGGAAAAGATTTTGAAATTGATTTTGAAAAAGATGTGATTGACATTTATTTTGAAAAAGATTTGAAAAAGAAATTTAAAAAGATTTGATTTTTGAAATCAAATTTGATTACTTGACTAACAAGAAGAAAAAAAAAGATATGATTCTAGAGTTTAAAGATTGAACCTTTCTTACTAGGTAAGTAACAAACTTAAAAATTTTGAATCAATCACATTAATTGTTAGCACTAATTTCGAAAATATGAAATAAAAATAAGAAAAAGATTTTGAAAATCAATTTGAAATTTTCGAAAATCATAAAAGAAAAATGGAAAAGGTTTGATTTTTGAAAAAGATTTGAAAAAGATAGAATTTTTAAATTGAAAATTTGATTTGACTCATAAGAAACAACTAAATTTTAAAAAGTTTTGAAAAAGTCAACTCAAATTTTCGAAAATTTATGAGAGAAAAAGGGAAAGATATTTTTTTTTTATTTTTGAATTTTTAATGATGAGAGAGAAAAACACTAAATTGAAACAAAGCATAAGAATTATGAATCAAAACAACTAATGCATGCAAGAACACCTTGAATGTCAAGATGAACACCAAGAACACTTTGAGGATCAAGATGAACATCAAGACTTATTTTTGAAAATTTTTAAGAAAAAAAAACATGCAAGACACCAAACTTAAAAATTTTATTCTCTAGATACTAATAATTCAAGAATGCATATGAAAAACAAGAAAAGACACAAAACAAGAAAATATGAAGATCAAACAAGAAGACTTGTCAAGAACAACTTGAAGATCATGAAGAACAAATGCATGAGTTTTCGAAAAATGCACAAATTTTAAAAACATGCAACTGACACCAAACTTAAAATTTGACACAAGACTCAAACAAGAAACATCAAATTTTTTTGTTTTTATGATTTTATTAAATTTTTTGTATTTTTTTTCAAAAATTATTTTGGGAAGAACAAAAAAGAAGAAAAATATTTTTTTTTGTATTTTTCAAAAATAGGAAATAAAAAGCTTAAAATTAAAATAAAATTACCTAATCTGAGCAACAAGATGAACCGTCAATTGTCCAAACTCGAACAATCCTCGGCAACGGCGCCAAAAACTTGGTGCGCAGAAATCGTGACGGTTCCATTCCTTGGTAACGGCACTAAAAACTCAATACGCACGTTCATAATCTTAGTTCTTTGTCACAACTTCGCACAACTAACCAGCAAGTGCACTGGGTTGTCTAAGTAATAAACCTTACGTGAGTAAGGGTCGATCCCACGGAGATTGTCGGCTTGAAGCAAGCTATGGTCACCTTGTAAATCTCAGTCAGACGAATTCAAATGGTTATGGTGAATTGATAATTAAAATATAAATAAAATGTAAATTAAAGATAGAGATACTTATGTAATTCATTGGTGAGAGTTTCAGATAAGCGTATAGAGATGCTTTCGGATCTCAAGAATGGCTGTCCATAGATTCTAACTTATACCACGAAGATTCTGATTAAGGAATCCCAGAGATACTCATTTATTCAAAGGTAGAACGGAAGTGGTTGTCAGGCACGTGTTCATAGGTTGGGAATGATGATGACTGTCATGATCATCACATTCATATTAAGGTGCGAATGAATATCTTAGATTCGGAATAAGCTTGAATTGAATAGAAAAACGATAGTACTTTGTATTAATTCATGAGGAACAGCAGAGCTCCACACCTTAATCTATGGTGTGTAGAAACTCTACCGTTGAAAATACATAAGAACAAGGTCCAGGCATGGCCGAGTGGCCAGCCCCCATAAAGGTCTAAGATAGCATAAAACTGATCAAAGATGTCTAATACAATAGTAAAAGATCCTATTTATATCAGACTAGTTACTAGGGTTTACAGAAATGAGTAAATGTTGCAGAAATCCACTTCTGGGGCCCACTTGGTGTGTGCTTGGGCTGAACATTGAGCTTTACACGTGTAGAGGCTTCTCTTGGAGTTGAACGCCAGTTTGTAACCTGTTTCTGGCGTTTAACTCCACTTTGCAACCTGTTTCTGGCGTTTAACTCTAGAATGCAGCATAGAACTGACGTTGATCGCCAGTTTGCATCGTCTAAACTCGGGCAAAGTATGGACTATTATATATTGCTGGAAAGCCCTAGATGTCTACTTTCCAACGCAATTTAGAGCGTGCCATTTGGAGTTCTGTAGCTCCAGAAAATCCACTTTGAGTGCAGGGAGGTCAGAATCCAACAGCATCTGCAGTCCTTCTTCAACTTCTGAATCTGATTTTTTCTCAAGTCCCTCAATTTCAGCCAGAAATTACCTGAAATCACAGAAAAACACACAAACTCATAGTAAAGTCCAGAAATATGATTTTTATTGAAAAACTAATAAAAATATACTAAAAACTAACTAAATCAAACTAAAAACTATGTAAAAACAATGCCAAAAAGCGTATAAATTATCCGCTCATCATACCCTCAATCAGAATGGATTCGCACTAACCCTGGGGTTCAGATTTGGGGGAGTATTGGCGGCTGCTCAAACCAGCGTCAATCATATACAGCCTGCCATAGAAGAAATCATTCACAATTGAAGATGATAGTAAGACCAGAGTTAATTCAGAAGGATAAAGCAACTCCAAGCCTTAACCATCTTTTTATTCTTATAATCAAACCTTATAATTCCATCTTCCAAATCAAACTAATTCTTCTATCCGCCTGACTAAGTCCTGCAAGATAACCATAGCTTGCTTCAAACCACAATCCTCACGGGATCGACTTGACTCGCTCAAGTATTACTTGGACGACCCAGTGCACTTGCTGGTACATTTGTACGAAGTGTGGGGATTCGTGCACCAAGCTTTTGGCGCCGTTGCCGGGGATTGTTCGAGTTTGGACAATTAACGGATTATCTTGTTGCTTAGATTAGGTAAATTTTTTTTTCTTTACAGATTTATTTTTATTTTATTTGAGTCTTTTATTTTCTTTTCAAAAAGCTTTCAAAAATATTTTCTTTTCTTTGTTAATCATGATCTTTTTATTTGAGTCTTTTGATTTTGTTCTTGTTCTTGCTTAAAGTTCGAATTTATTTTGTTTTCTTTCAAAACCTTTTCTGTTTTTGGCTATGTATTATCTTTTGATTTTTCTTACTTTGAGTCTTACCTATTTCTTGTTTTCTTTTTCAAAATTTCTTCAAAAATATTTTCTTTTCTTTATTAATCTTTATCTTTTGTTTGAGCCTTTAGTTCTTGTTCTTGGTAAAATTTTCGAATTCTTCGAGTCTTCCTTTCAAAAAATTTTTAAAAATAGTTTCTTTTGTTTGATTCTTGTGTCAATCTTTAAGTTTGGTGTCTTCTTGTGTTTTTCTTTAAATTTTCAAAAATTGTGTGTTTGGTTTTCAATTTTTAAGTTTGGTGTCCTTTGCATGTTCTTGTGTTCTTTGAATTCTTTGAGTTTTGTGCTTGGTGTTCTTCTTAATCTTCACAGTGTTCTTGTTTTTCTTCTTATTTTAATCTTAAAATTTTTAAGTTTGGTGTCTCTTTGTATTTTTCTTCT
Organism: Arachis ipaensis; assembly: GCF_000816755.2. Lineage (NCBI taxonomy): Eukaryota > Viridiplantae > Streptophyta > Magnoliopsida > Fabales > Fabaceae > Arachis > Arachis ipaensis. The sequence continues at coordinate 40,309,180 of NC_029786.2, forward strand.
CAATTTTCGAAAATTAGCCTTCTTAGATCTAAAAATTTTATGTTTGGTGTCTTTTAGTTGTTTTTCTCTTTCTTCATTAAATTCAAAAATAAAAATATCTTTTCTATCTTTATTTAATTAAAATTTCAAAAATTACAAAAAAATTCAGATTTTAATTTTAAAATTATTATCTTATCTTATCTTAGTTTTAAATTTCAAAATTCAAATCTTTTCAAAATCAAATCTTTTCAAAAAATCATATCTTTTTCAAAATCTTATTTTAACTTTTTATCTTTCTTAAAAAATTGAAAAATCTTATCTTATCTTATTTCAAATTCAAATTTTAAAATTCAATTTCAAATTCAAAATTTCAAATTTCAAATTTCAAATTTCAAAATCAAACCTTTTCAAAAATCAAATCTTTTTCAAATCTTTATCTTATCTTGTTTCAAATTCAAAATTCAAAATTTAAAATTTAAATTTCAAATCTTTTTACTTTAAAAGTTATCTTCTCTTAACTTTCTTATCCTATCTTTCTTACCTAACTTATCTTATCCTTTCTATCTTAGCTTCTTTTAAATTTTAAAATTAAATCATTTTCAAATCTTTTCAATTCTTATTTCTTATCTTATCTTGTTGACTTTTTCAATTATTTTTAAATTCAAATCTTTTCTAATCTTCTATCTTATCTTATTTTCAATTATTTTCTTAATTAGTGACTTTTTCAAAACTTCCTAACTAATTCCTATCTCTTCTAATTTTCGAATTTTTTCTTCTATTTCTCTCTCTTTTTTTTGAAATTTATTAATTAATTTTCAATTCCTTTTAATTAATTAACCTTTATTTTCGAATTTAATTAATAAATAAAATAAAAATAAAAATATTTTAATTACAATTTATATTCTTTCTCTTCCTCTACCTTTCTTCATCATGAACCAGAATGAGAATGAAGAATTTAGAAGAACTCTGGGGTCTTATACAAACTCCGCTGCTGACTTCTATGGAAGAAGTATTAGCATACCTCACATCAGAGTAAGTAGCTTTGAACTAAACCCTCAACTCATTACCTTAGTGCAGAAAATCTGCCAGTATTCTGGACCCCTACTGAGTTTCTGGCAGATTTCTTAAAGATTGCTGACACAGTACACAATGAGGGAGTAGACCAAGATGTCTACAGACTACTACTCTTTCCTTTTGCTGTAAAGGACCAAGCAAAGAGGTGGTTGGATAACCAGCCCAAAGCTAGTTTGAAAACTTAGAACCAGTTAGTAGACAAGTTTTTAAATCAATACTTTCCTCCAAGAAAGATGACCTAGCAGAGGCTGGACATCCAAGGCTTCAAACAAGGAGATAATGAATCTCTTTATGATGCCTAGGAGAGGTATAGAAGGATGCTAAGAAGATGTCCCACTGAAATGTTCTCTGAATGGGTACAGTTAGACATCTCTACTATGGACTTTCAGACATGGCTAAAATGTCTCTGGACCACTCTGCTGGTGGTTCCATACACATGAGAAAGACCATTGAAGAGGCTCACGAGCTTATTGAGACAGTTGCCACTAATCAGCAACTGTACTCATCTACTGAGACTTCTATGAAAGGAAAGGTTAAGGCAATATCTATTGAACCTAACCCTCCAGAACAGATGGACCATTGACTCAGCAGCTACACGCCCTTGCCCAGCAACTACTGGAACTGCAAGAGGCTTTGCGAGAAATTCAGGCTTCTAACAGGAATATAGAAGTCCAGCTGAGTCAAACAAGGCAGCGGTTATCTAAAGAAATAACAGAGGAATGCCAGGCTATTCAACTGAGGAGTGGGAAATCCTTAAATACTCAACCTCAGTACAACAAGAAAGAAAAGCTAACAGAGGAACACCTGACTGATGTTCAAGACGTCTTTGAGGGCATTGAATGCCCAAAGAAGAAAGTCATTGGCATTCAATGCCAATAAGGGATATCCATCCCTGGTGTTGAATGCCCAGAAAGGGATGGCGGCCTGGGCGTCTAACGCCCAGAAGGGGGCAGCCCAGGCATTGAATGCCAACCCAAGGGAGACCAGACACATGTAAGTGCTGGAAACATCTCTCCTAAGCAAGTTGGTAACCCTTCTTTAGGCACTATGGACACTCATCCTGCACCACTCATGGCCCTGGAGTACAAGGCCAAGTTACCATACCCTCAAAGACTCCAGAAAGCAGAAAATGATAGGCAATTTGCTAAATTCTTTGAAGCTTTTAAGAAGCTGGAGATCAAAAATCCCTTTTGCAGAGGATCTTGAACAAATGCCTTCGTATGCTAAGTTCATGAAGGAAATACTGAACAATAAGAGGGATTGGAGGGAAGTAGAGATAGTAGCTCTTACTAAGGAGTGCAATGCAGTCATTCAGAGGAACCTTCCTCAGAAACTGCAGAGATACCCTAACACTCTTCTCAGAGACACAGAAGTGAATCCAAGAGAAGGGTGTCTAGCCCTCATTAGTACCAAGGAGGCTGAGCCTCATATGGTACATACTTTTGAGGAACTAAATGAAGAAAAGACTCAAGAAGAGGCTGGGAGAACATTGTTGCACATACCTCTTATGGGAAGAAAGCCTGAAGTACCACACCCTCAGATACCCCAAAGGGAGACCAAGGATAAGTAATGCTCATAATCCTTGGAAGGTTCTGAAAAGATGCAAATCAATATTCCTTTTGTTGAGGTTGTGGAGCAATAGTCTCTATTTACTGGAAGAAACCTCTCTGATGCTGAGAGAGGCGAATTAGTGATGAGGTTACCGAAGGATTACATGGTTATCAAGGTCCTTCAACCACCACTACCCCTTGACAAAGGATTAGTAGAGACAAAGTCTCAAACAGTTAGTGTGCTTATTAAAAACAAAGAAAAACAAAGAAAAATTGCTTAATGTAGACCACCACCTTACTTAATCATTGTCAATCTAGATCAATCCCCGGCAATGGCACCAAAAACTTGATGGGTCGAAATGCGATTCCACACAAAACTCACCGGCAAGTGTACCAGGTCACATCAAGTAGTAATTACTCACATGAGTGAGGTCGATCCCACAGGGATTGATGGATTGAGCAATTTTAGTTAGGTGGTTAGTTTAGTTAAGCAAACAGTTGATGATTTGAATGAAACTTAAATAGCAGAAGCTAAATTGCATGAAAATAAAAGGGAGAGGGGAAATTGACAGAATCTAAAGTGCAGAAAATTTAGATTAAGCTGAAACTTAAAGTGCAAGTAATATAAATGACTGAAACTTAGACTGCAAGAAATGTAAATGGCCGAAGCTTAAAGTGCAAGAAAACTAAATGACTGAATATAAATTACTGAGAAATGTAAATTTCTTGAAGAGTAAAAGGATTTGGGTGCTGGGATTTAGAATTGAACAAGGAATTGCAAGTTAAAGAAGATCAGAGAGCTCTGAGATGAAGAAATTCAGCTCAGCAGCCAAACAAAAATGTAAAATTGATTGAAGAACCAAACAGCAAGAAAACTTAACTCAAGTATTAAATTCTAAAGAGAAATTGAAGATCGAAGAAGAGAAATGAGATTAGATAGCAGATCTAGATCTCAATTGCTCTTTTGATCAAGTAGAAAAATAATTGCAGATGAAAATGAAAGTTAGAAACAGCAGAGAAGATTAAAACCCAATCCTTAGATCAATTGAGAGGAAGAGTAGAAGATGATTCTCAGAATTTGAATTAATGGAGCTCCTCAATCTCAATTCAAGATCCAAAACAGAAAAGTAAAAGTTGCAGAAGAAGAAAATGAAAACAGAAAACTAAACTCAGATCCAATCCTTAGAACAATTGAGAAGAGAAGTAAAAGATGATTCTCAAACTTAGAATCAATGAAGCTCTTCAATCTCAATTCAAATTCCAAGAACAGATAGTCGAAGTTGCAAAAGAAATGAAAATGAAAACAACAAATGAAATTAGATCCAATTCCTTAATTCTCAGAATTATGCAGAATAAGAACAAAGATGAATTTCAGATCAAGAATTGAAACAGAATTTCTTCAATCTCAATCCAAAATTCAAAACAGAAAGTAGAAGTTGCCGAAGCAAGAACAATCAGAAAGAAAACTCAGATCTCAATCCCAATTCCCAAAAATAAATTGGGTGCTGGTGCCTTGTAGTTGAGCGCTCAGTTTGAACACACAACGTAGCGCTATGCTTTTGTCTCTTGGTGGGAGCTTTAGTGCTCTCAACTAGCATTAAAAAAGTGAACGCTCCGCTCAAATAGAGAGCGCTATGCTTGGTTCCTTAAGTGCTACGCTTTTATATCCTAGGACATGCTTTGATAAGGCACGCTTTCATTGTTCTTTCTTCTCTTCACCATTTCTTCACCTACAAGTAATCAAACCAACGAAACAAAGTATCACCAAATTCACAAGATCTCTACATCATTCAAAAACCAACTAATTCTAGCTTAAACCTCATGATTTTGTGGCAAATAATTGATGGTTGATTTAATTGACATAACCATGCAAATCCACTCCAAATCACTTACTTATAATGCAAGAAAGTGCATAAAACCTAATGAAACAAGTGAAAAATGCTTGAAAAGCTAGCATAAGATGACTTGTCATCACAACACCAAACTTAAACCTTGCTTGTCCCCACACCACAGACACTTGGCTCACAATTTCTTCCTAGGAACATTGATGCCCAGCATCTCTTTGGATTACTAAATGCTTTGTAACTAGGTTGCTCTGGACAATGGACTTTCGGTTGGCAATCCCAGATTAGTTAATCCAAGTGGCCAAGTTTTAAAATACTCGTCAGAACCTAATTGTCCAAGCATATCCTAGTACAAGAGCACCACAGGCATATGTCCTAAGGTTCAAGCTATTGGTGTCTAGCCTTATTGTTTGTTTCTTTGCCAATTCTTGGCTTTTCTTTTTCTTTTTCTTCTTATTTTGCTTCATTCTTAAGGGATATTCATTAATAAAAAGGCTTTATAGCAGCAATCTAATTCACACTATAAAGAACATGTTATTATGCAGCTTTTATTATTGAGCTATTCATTAAATCAAACAAGTACCACTACTGAGTTTCATTCTAATTTCTACAACATTGGATAATCACTTTTCTATATCAAACATTTTTCTTTTATTCCTGCAGAAGGGAAATAAAATAGAATTTAAGCAAAACAACAAGCATAATGCAGGCTAGCATTCTTAGCAAACATCTCCTCTTACACCTAATTGAACACTTCAGCAAGACATATAGGAATCCCCAAGTTAAAATACTTCAAAGCAACAAGGATTAAGTGTCAATACAACCTGTTGGGAATATCTCTTAGCTTTTCCTTCTGTCATCATTATTTCTCTCTGTTGTTCCTCCTCTGGATGATGATGCAGACCCCTTTCACAGATTGAATGTTTTCCTGCATAATCCTTAAAAGTTGCTTGTTTCTCAAGCCTTTAGGCAACTGGTTAGGTAGTGTGCTTATTAAAATTTTCCTTAAAAGTTGCTTTTTCTTTTTCTTTTTGCTGCTTTTTCTTGCTTCAAGAATCAATTTTTTGATTTTTCAGATTACCAATAATACTTTTCCGTCTTCATCATTCTTTTAAGAACCAACATTCTTAATTTCAACTTCAAATATGCATTGTTTATTCATACATTCAGAAAATAAAAGCAATGCCACCGCATCAAAATAATTGAACTATTCTTATTATAAACTTGAAACTCATGCATCTCTCAATTCTTTTCAAATAAAATTTTCTTTTAAGCAAGGTGAGAGACATATGTATTGCAAGAGCTTTTAGTGTTGAGTAGTCTTATCTGTATTGCAAGGATCTAAGTTTGGTGTTGCACACCAAAACAAATTAAGGGAGAATGAAGGATGCTAAGTTCAGTGTTCCACCAAAAATCTCAATTGAAAACACATTTTCACCTTTTGCATAAATAGTTGCTAGCTCCAAGCAATCAGAAAAATTACTTAGCCATTGCCTGTTTTCTAGTTTTAGTTTTGTGACCTTCAGCAAAGGCACAAGGTTTCATATAAATGGTTGACTTGTTGCATAAGAAACATTGGCAAGGAACTAAGTTTGGTGTTCACACACCAAAGTAAGTTCAAAAGCCTACAAGCAAATCTTGCATACTAACCAGTTGCCTAAAGGCTTGAGAAACAAGCAACTTTTAAGGATTATGCAGGAAAACATTCAATCTGTGAAAGGGGTCTGCATCATCATCCAGAGGAGGAACAACAGAGAGAAATAATGATGACAGAAGGAAAAGCTGAGAGACATTCCCAACAGGTTGTATTGACACTTAATCCTTGTTGCTTTGAAGTATTTTAACTTGGGGATTCCTATATGTCTTGCTAAAGTGTTCAATTAGGTGTAAGAGGAGATGTTTGCTAAGAATGCTAGCCTGCATTATGCTTGTTGTTTTGCTTAAATTCTATTTTATTTCCCTTTTGCAGGAATAAAAGAAAAATGTTTGATATAGAAAAGTGATTATCCAATGTTGTAGAAATTAGAATGAAACTCAGTAGTGGTACTTGTTTGATTTAATGAATAGCTCAATAATAAAAGCTGCATAATAACATGTTCTTTGTAGTGTGAATTAGATTGCTGCTATAAAGCCTTTCTATTAATGAATATCCCTTAAGAATGAAGCAAAATAAGAAGAAAAAGAAAAAGAAAAGCCAAGAATTGGCAAAGAAACAAACAATAAGGCTAGACACCAATAGCTTGAACCTTAGGACATATGCCTGTGGTGCTCTTGTACTAGGATATGCTTGGACAATTAGGTTCTGACGAGTATTTTAAAACTTGGCCACTTGGATTAACTAATCTGGGATTGCCAACCGAAAGTCCATTGTCAAGAGCAACCTAGTTATAAAGCATTTAGTAATCCAAAGAGATGTTGGGCATCAATGTTCCTAGGAAGAAATTGTGAGCCAAGTGTTTGTGGTTAAGGAGTGTTAAGCAAAAAATTGAGCCAAAAGGCTACTGCAACACTTGCCACCAAGCTTTCATTAAGAAATAAGCTTTCTAAGCAAAAGAAAGAAAGAAAAAGCTAACAGGGATCAATCAAAAAGCAAGGCAGCACAGCAGCAACTCTAGTGAACCTTTAAGGAAATATTTCATATCAGATAGCTAAGAATAATTGAGCTACATTTGTCTGCATAAAACCCCATGAACCAAGTTCAATTATCTGCTAAATAAGGACATGCATGCTTCTCTGTTTCATTTCATTTCTTCTTATGTTTAGTGCTTGCTTGGGGACAAGCAAGGTTTAAGTTTGGTGTTGTGATGACAAGTCATCTTATGCTAGCTTTTCAAGCATTTTTCACTTGTTTCATTAGGTTTTATGCACTTTCTTGCATTATAAGTAAGTGATTTGGAGTGGATTTGCATGGGTTATGTCAATTATATCAACCATCAATTATTTGCCACAAAATCATGAGGTTTAAGCTAGAATTAGTTGGTGGAAACATATCAAACATTTTTCTTTTATTTCTGCAGAAGGGAAATAAAACAGAATTTAAACAAATGATTGACAACAAACATAATGCAGGCTAGCATTCTTAGCAAACATATCCTCTTACACCTAATTGAACACTTCAGCAAGACATATAGGAATCCCCAAGTTAAAATACTTCAAAGCAACAAGGATTAAGTGTCAATACAACCTGTTGGGAATGTCTCTCAGCTTTTCCTTCTATCATCATTATTTCTCTCTGTTGTTCCTCCTTTGGATGATGATGCAGACCCCTTTCACAAATTGAATATTTTCCTGCATAATCCTTAAAAATTTCTTGTTTCTCAAGCCTTTAGGCAACTGGTTAGTATGCAAGATTTGCTTGTAGGCTTTTGAACTTACTTTGGTGTGTGAACACCAAACTTAGTTCCTTGCCAATGTTTCTTATGCAACAAGTCAATCATTTATATGAAACCTTGTGCCTTTGCTGAAGGTCACAAAACTAAAACTAGAAAACAGGCAATGGCTAAGTAATTTTTCTGATTGCTTGGAGCTAGCAACTATTTATGCAAAAGGTGAAAATGTGTTTTCAACTGAGATTTTTGGTGGAACACCGAACTTAGCATCCTTCATTCTCCCTTAATCTGTTTTGGTGTGCAACACCAAACTTAGATCCTTGCAATACAGATAAGACTACTCAACACTAAAAGCTCTTGCAATACATATGTCTCTCACCTTGCTTAAAAGAAAATTTTATTTGAAAAGAATTGAGAGATGCATGAATTTCAAGTTTATAATAAGAATAGTTCAATTATTTTGATGCGGTGGCATTGCTTTTATTTTCTGAATGTATGAATAAACAGTGCATATTTGAAGTTGAAATTAAGAATGTTGGTTCTTAAAAGAATGATGAAGACGGAAAAGTATTATTGGTAATCTGAAAAATCAAAAAATTGATTCTTGAAGCAAGAAAAAGCAGCAAAAAGAAAAAGAAAAAGCATGTTGCAAAAGAAAAATAAAATAATATATATGCATGCAAAAAAAAAAGAAAAAAAATATATAAAAAGCAGAAAAAGCCAATAGCTCTTTAAACCAAAAGGCAAGAGCAAAAAGCCAGTAACCCTTTAAACCAAAAGATAAGGGTAAAAGGATCCAAGACTTTGAGCATCAATGCTTAGGAGGGCCTACAAGGAATAAAATCCTGGCCTAAGCGGCTCAACAAAGCTGTCCTTAACCATATGCTTATGGTGTGAAGGTATCAAGTGAAAAAGCTTGATACTTAGCAGTTAAAGTCTTGATCCAAAGCAAAAAGAGTGTGCTTAAGAACTCTGGACACCTCTATCTGGGGATTCTAGCAAAGCTGAATCACAATCCGAAATGGTTCACCCAGTTAAAGTGTCTGTGGCATTTATGCATCTGGTGGTAATACTGGAAAACAAAGTGCTTAGGGTGACGGCCAAGACTCTAAAAGCTGTGTTCAAGAATAAAAAAGAACTAACCTAGGAGAGTCAATAATATCATCTGGATTCTAAGTTCCTAAAGATGCCAACCATTTTGAGTTTCAATGGATAGTGAGAATGCAAAACTATTCAGAAGCAAAAAGCTACTGAGTCCCGCTCATCTAATTGAAACTGAGCTTCATTGAAAACTTAGAGATTTATTGTATCTTACTCTTCTTTTTATCCTACTATGTTTTTAGTTGCTTGGGGATAAGCAATAGTTTAAGTTTGGTGTTGTGATGAGGGGATATTTTATACGCTTTTTGGCATCATTTTCATATAGTTTTTAGCATGTTTTGTTTAATTTCTATTAAGTTTTCATAGGTTTTAGTGTTAAAATCACATTTTTTGGATTCAACTTTGAGTTTGTGTATTTTTATGCAATTTCAGGTATTTTCTGGCAGAAATTGAGGAGTTGGAGCAAAAATTACCAAATGTCTGATTCAAAGACAGAGAAAGCACTGCAGATGCTGTCTGGATCTGACCTCCTTGCACTTGGAAGAGCTTTTCTGGATCTACAGAAGTCCAAATAGAGTGTTCTTAATAGATATGGAAAGCTGAATTCCAGAGCTTTTCAGAAATGTATAATAGTCTATACTTTGGTTCAGATTATAAGGCCCAAAACTGGCGTCCAACGCCAGCCTCCTACCCCATTCCAGGTGTCCAGCGCCCAAACGAAGAGACCAGCATCCAAACGCCCAAGGAGGGGCCCTTAGCCAGTGTTCAATGCCTTAGAGGCCTCCTAGCATGTGGATCTCATCAAAGCTCAGCCCAAACACTCACCAAGTGGGCCCCAGAAGTGGATTTTAGCACTAAAAGACTGTTTTACCTTTCTTATGTAATCCTTAGTCATTAGTTTAGTATTTAAGGGATTTTTACATAATCATACAGACCTTTATGCCATATTTTCATTTATCATTGGGTTTCCTATCAGTATGAGTTTCTAAACCTCCTAGGTTGAGGGGAGGAGCCATGTTGAGTTCTATGAATTAATAAAAGTATTACTGTTTCTTTTCAATCCATGTTTGATTATATTCGTTCTTCAACTTGATGAATGGGATGATCTGTGACAATCAGCTCCGTTCTTCATCCTAAGACTGCGTTCCGGACAACCACCCGTGTCTTCTTGGGTTCGTGTGAATACGTGACTGGAAAGCATCGAACCGCCAGCTTGATTATACATCTCTCAGATGGCTAATCCATGACTTCATTGGGGACTTATCGAGACACCAGTTCAGCCGAGGTATGGGGAGATTAGGGTCTCTGTGATAGAGGCTAGAATTCAAAGGCGCAACATTCTCTGGTCTGGAAGATCCGACCTTGTCTGTGGCATTTTGAGTAGGATCATTAAGGAGAATGGATTGCAGGAGCTTCACGCTCAATCAGAATGGATTTGCACTAACCTTGGGGTTCAGATCTGGAGGAGTATTGGCGGCTGCTCAATCCAGCGTCAATCATATACAGCCTGCCATAGAAGAAATTATTCACAATTGAAGAAGACAGTAAGACCAGAGTTAATCCAAAAGGATAAAGCAACTCAAAGCCTTAACCATATTTTTATTCTTATAATCAAACCTTATAATTCCATCTTCCAAATCAAACCAACTCTTCTATTTGCCTGACTAAGACCTGTAAGATAACTATAGCTTGCTTCAAACCACAATCCTCATGGGATCGACCCTGACTCGCTTAGGTATTACTTGGATGACCCAATGCACTTGCTGGTACAGTTGTATGAAGTGTGGGGATTCGTGCACCACTTTTCTTCTGGAATCACTGCTAAATCTGGTGCTAAACACCGAGCCTGGTGTTTAGCGCCCAAGAGGGACAAAACCAGCACTAGAAACTTCCCCCTGCTAGCGCTGAACGCCCACCCGGTGCTGAACGCCAGCAGGGGACCTCAGCATACACGAATTTTGACCCCCTTTGGGGCGTTTAATGCCCATTAATGGCGTTAAACGCTAGCAACAGCCCGAATCACTCCTCTTTAGGCCTCTTAAGTGGATTTAGCACTTCTTAGCCTATTTTATTTTCTTTTTGTAATTTTTATTTACAAAGAATATCTTTTTTGGTCTTGCATTTATTATTACGTTAGTGTTTAAAGGAAAAGATCAATTAGGTTTAGAATCTTCTTCCTTCCGCACTTTTCAGAACCCTGTTTTCATTGTAAGTTATGAGCAACTAAACCTCCTGGTTAAGGTTAGGAGCTCTGTTTATTTCTATGGATTAAGATTATTATTCATCTATTTTAATATATGTTTGATTCAATTCTAAGGTGTGTTTTCATTCTTAATCTATGAAACTGGGTAGAACGGGAGTATAACCCTTTTTCTACATGAGTTTTTGTGATTCTCGGGAGAGTTCACTTGAACTACAGCTTGAGAACACACCTTTTAGACGACTAATCTACAACCTATTGGGGACAAGCAACATCTGTTCAGCCAGGATCTGGGGTGATTAGGGCCTTTGTGGTATAAACTAGTTTTTTGAACTTCACCCTCCAATCCGAATTGAATGACCACAGGAGTGGCGTTTGATGAGGATCAAAGGGGATTAAATCACTAAGGGATTAGGGTTTAATCACTTACAGTTTGCCATAGAATGAATCATTCATTGTTAAAATAGTTAATAAGAAATTTTAATCCGGAAAGATAAACATCTCCGAGACCTTAACTGTTTTTGCATCATTGTTTTACACCAAACCTTTTATTACTTTTCTTATTTATCTGTTTATGCATTCTCAATAATAACCCCCTTTACTGTTTGCCTGACTAAGTCTAACAAGATAGCTATTGCTTGCTTAGTCCGACAATCCTCATGGGACCGACCCTCATTCACCTGAGGTATTACTTGGATGACCCGGTGCACTTGCCGCTTAAGTTGTGCAAGTTCTAATTTTACGCACCAATATTTGGCTAAGAATGCTGGGTTACGTCAGAAGCGGGTCAAAACTCACAGATGAGCTCATTACTTGTACTAGGGCTAGACATGCATCATCCTTGTTTGTGCATTTGCATTTGATTGTATTGCTTGTCTTGATTCTCTATGATTGTGCTATTTGTCTTGGCGATCTTTGATATATGATTTTAATTAATGAAAACAAAATTTTCTGGAGTTTTCTTAAAAACTGGAACGCAATATCGACGTAAAGGCTCAATATTCAATAGATAATAAAGGAAAACAGCTCAATAACGCATTACTTTTGGTACGATTATGACGTGCTGGAAGTTGGGTCGTTACTATATAGTATCAGAGCAGTTCTTTTCTGTAGAGCCTTGGGAATAGATTGACTATGCTTCATTGCATACTCTGAGTGTCTGTCATACTTTGTGACTTGTTTTGATAATAAGAATTTAAGTTTTATATGCATGACTGTCTGATGATTAACACTGTTAGCCTACCATTGCATACCTCATGGTATTAAGTTTGGCCAACTTAATACAAATGATTTATGTATATGGGAATACTAATGGGTTATCATAGACGAAATAGAAGTGATAGGTAACGCAAATCATGAGGTTTGGAGAAAGGTTAGAAATTAAGTTTTAGAAACTAGCTTTGTTTTGACATATAATCTTTATTCATGCCATCTTTTCTTTCATTGTTTCCATTGGAATTCTTTGTTTTGAATATTTTCACCAGCATTTAACTTGCTTATTTTCCAATCGTACCTTATCGTTCCTGTATACCTTGGCATTCTTGTAAACCTAATTGCTTACATAACTCTTTTTGAATCTTCATTCTTATCCATGCCTATACATCTGTTCATAGATTCTGTTTTCTTTTATTTAAGTTTGAACTTGTTATATTATAACAATTTTCGATGACGAAAATTTTTGTAAGGTGGGTAGAATGTAACAACCCAAGTTTTTGGAAAATTAAATGATGAGTTATTTACAATTTATTATAATTATTGATAATTTTATTTTTAAGAAAATTCTTTTACTGACGATAATTAAATAGAGTTTCATGATAATTGAAATTTAAATTAATTAGAAGTTTATTATAATCTTTATTATAATTGAATGTTTCACATAATTTCAGTAATTGAAAAATAAGAAAAAAATTGTATAATTTAATTAAAGTAACTTTTATTATGAATAATTTAGGATTTAATTCGAGTTCCTTATTTTTAGAAAATAATATGTTAAGAATGATTAAATTGATTTTATAAATTCTGAGTTTAAGTCAATTAACATTTTTGTGTAATTTTATTATAATTGGTTATTTTATAATTTGAAATTAAAGTTCTGGTGATAGAAAAATAATGAAAAGTTATATCATTTAATTTGAATAATTAATATTGAGTTTAAACTATATTTTATAAAAATATAATTAATATGTTTATTTTATAATTTAAATTAGAAATAATTAATTAAACTTAGCAATATGTTGATAAATAATGTTCTTAAATATTTTTAATGAAGTCAAATAATATTTCAAAGTAATTTTGAGGATTAAATTAGATTTCAAATTAACCTAAAATCTCTAATTTCATACACAAACCCTAACCCTAACACAACACAACACACACTTCCTAACCTAAAGCCTAGCCTCCATACCACGGTCAGAGAAAGAAAGGAAAGAAATAAAGAAAGGAAGAAAGAAAGAAAGAAAGAAAAAAGGGGGAATGAAGAAGAGGAAGATCCGAGAAAGAGAGGGAGCGCTGATGGAGGAGGGAGACCGCCGTTGCCATAGCCGCCGCCGTTCATGCTCTAGCTCGCCGCTACCGTCATTTTGTCACGCAATATCGCGTCATAGAGCAGCACTACTGCCATAGAGCTCGCTGTCGCTATCGTCCAGTGCAATATCACGTCACTTGTGCTGTCGCCCTGCCACGTCGCCGTCGCCACTGGTCTACCTTGGAGCCGCCGTCGAGCAAAGCCGCAGAAAGAGAGAGTTTGTGAGTGACAGTAGCTTGCGGGCTTGGAACCGCTTGGCTGCTCTTGCGGGAAGCTGGTTTTGCCATTGCCGCCGTGCCTAGCCACTGTAGCATGCTCTATCGTCGCTACTGGAGATGCGCCGCCAAGCCTCTGCCTCCAAGAAACACCGCTGCCATCGCGAACGACCAATACCGGCAAGGGTTTTATGTTTGGTTTTTGTTCTTTTGAATTTCGGGAATATTGTTGTCACTGCATGGTTGTTACAATCGCTGTCACCGAAGATTTCGCTCGCCGCTGTCGCTCGAGATAGTTGTCGGAGCTACTACCGGGTCGATCCGAAGTTGTGGCTGCTTTGTTCTGTTGTTCCAGTATGTATCTTTGTCTTGGAACCCTCACTGTTAGTATTTTGACAAACCCATATTTTATGATATATATTGTACTCAATTTGAGTGATTTATTCAACCCTTCACCCACTTATTCATGTAAATTGCATGGTTTTACTTTCCCTTCCTTATTATGTGATATATGTGAAATACATGTTTCCTATGCTTTAAAAATAATTATTTTAATTACCCTTTATTGCCATTCGATGTCGTGATTTGTGTGTTGAGTAGTTTCAGACCTTCTAAGGAAGGAATGACTTAAAGGATGGAAAGGAAACATACAAAAATGGAGGTTTTGAAGAAACTGGCAGCGACGCGAACGCATGGACAACGCGGTCGCATGCCCAGCGCGAAAAGGCAGCAACGCGAACGCGTGACTGACGCGGACGCGCGCCATGAGCAGAACACAGATGACGCGTATGCGTGACCGAAGCGAACGCGTGATAAGGAAAACTCCAGATGATGCGACCGCGTGACCCACGCGGACGCGTGACAGATGCCACGCACCAGAAACTGCAGAAAATACCCCCAGCGATTTCTGAAACCCTTTTTAGCCCAGATCCAAGTCCAGAAAGCACAGATTAGAGGTTATAAAGTGGGGGAATGCATCCTTTCATTATGATGTATTCAATTATTCACTTTTTATGATTTAGATGTAGTTTTTAGAGAGAGGTTCTCTGCTCTCTCTCTTAGGACTAGAAATTAGGATTTTTCTCGTCTTCATGATTGTCTCTTTTTATCAGGTTCAATGTTCCTTTTTAATTATTTTCTCAATTTAATTCATGAACTCTTCCATGTTACATATGATTCTCTTAATTAATGTTATTTGAGGTATTTCAGTTTATGATTGCTTTCTTTTATTTATGTTACTGTTGCTTCCAATCTGAAGATAATTTTTATTCGAGTAAGTTTACTTTTCCCCTTTTGGCCTTGGTTAAGTAATTGGTAACTCATGAGTTATCAAACTCAACGTGATTGATAATTGTTGTCTTTGCTAATTGAATTTAACTTCAATAACTCCAGTCCTTTCTTAGGAATTGACTAGCACCTGAGGATCAAACTAATTGGTCCACTTGACCTTCCTTTGCTTTAGTAAAGGCTAACTAAGTGGGATTAAAACTCAATTCTCATCACCATTGATAAGGATAACTAGGATAGGACTTCCAATTTCTCACACCTTGCCACGAGTTTATTTTATATTTATTTATTTATTTTACTTATTTAAATTACTTGTTCCTCACTTTCAAAACCCCCAATTTACAAAACTCATAACCAATAATAAGAACATCTCCCTGCAATTCCTTGAGAAGACGACCCGAGGTTTAAATACTTCGGTTATCAATTTTAAAGGGGTTTGTTACTTGTGACAACCAAAACGTTTGTGAGAAAGGGTTTTTATTGGTTTAGAAGCTATACCTACAATGAGGATTTATTCTGCGAAATTCTAGGCCACGCAAAAGTTCATCTCTTCAAAAGGGCGCCGTTGCCGGGGAATTGCAAACGTGTGCCTTATTGTTGGTTATTGTAAATATTTTTCTTTTACTTGTTTATTTATTTTCGCTCTTCTCTTTTATTTCGATTTAGCTACTATGAACTCTCACCCCTCTCGCTCTGAGTTTGGTTCTGAATTTGTTGAAAGGAATAGAAGCTATAACAGGAATATGCATCAAGGTCTAAGCAATCGAAGATGGATGGAGCCAAGAGGATTTGATCAACCCTTTCGGCAACAACACCTTCCAAGAGATCATGGACAAAGACCATTCTACAATGCATACCAAGCTGATAGATATGGTGGACCTCCTGGTAGTTACCAACAAGCCACACCCTGTGCTTACAGACCATCCTCTCAACATAGCTTCGAACCACCACACTCACAAGCCCCTTTTCACCATTCACCACCGTATGATCCTTATCTACCCCAATTCCAATCCAATTACTCCCAAACACCACCACTTCCCTATGTACCATGTCCACATCCATCACCTCGAGAATCACAGGCTCGCCTCAAGGAAATAGTAGATCAACTTCATACAACCCTTCATCAGCTGGAGCAAGCAATAAAACAATTATCTTCCAGATGTTTAGACACTCAAGGAACTCTAATAGTCCTATGTGGAGAATCTAATGACAAACGTAGCATGAAGGAAATACTAGAAACCCCAGTGGGCAGTAATGAGCATAACTTTGTTCTGGAACAATTGGAGGGAGCTCAAATTATCCATGAAGAAGAAGTATTGATTGAAGATTTAGGAGATGCTGAACCTCCATGGGAATCCAGAGTTGTGGAGAATTCTGTCAAGGACATTACAATGGATGCTAAGGAGGATAGTGCACAACCCCCAAAGCAGGTATTTTATGAAGAACTAGACGGAATAACCCAAGACGTAAGTTTCCTTGATGATGGTAGTCTCAAGTCAAGTTCTCCTAGTAATGAACTTGCATCCGCAAGTGAATTCTCTGAGATTGAAGAATCTTCCCTAAGTGAATACGAAGATGATGTGGAGGTAGATTTCTCTCAACCTCCGGCTTATGACTTGAGTGATGAGGAAGACATAGACGACTTTGATCAGGACGCAGTCACAGTTGAAAAATCTTGCAAAGAAGTGGAGGAATTCACAGAAGAATATAAGGGAGTAGAGCTTACAGAACCACTGGAAACGCCTATCCCAAGGCCATTACCACCTAATACAAGCTTCAAGTGGGTACAATCCTTAACCTTTATCTTTACTTTTCCACTTGAATATGGTTTGCTTGAAACAGATGGCCAGCTTATAGCTCTCTGCGGCTTTAAGAGTAAAAGGGAAATGACTCGCACTCGGAGTTGGTGTACAAGATTCAATAAGATCCCACGCTTCAACTCGAAGTGCACGGATTGGTACCAAGTTCAATTGAATGGGTCATAGAAGACGTTTGGTCATCTTGGTGAGA
This sequence comes from Arachis ipaensis, assembly GCF_000816755.2. Lineage (NCBI taxonomy): Eukaryota > Viridiplantae > Streptophyta > Magnoliopsida > Fabales > Fabaceae > Arachis > Arachis ipaensis. The sequence continues at coordinate 40,326,293 of NC_029786.2, forward strand.
ATACAATTTCTAAACCGTTCAGATGGAAGCATACAGATCAAGACAAAGGCAGATTTAAAAGCAAAGTTTCGGATGGAAGCATAACAGGAAGCTCATCTAATGTCCAACTTAAGGACTTTAACTAAAAGTGCTAGGTGGGAGACAACCCACCATGGTATGGTCGTTTCTTTTTCAATTTTTATTTCGTACTGTTTGATTTCATGTTATAGTATTTTTATTGAACCTGGATGTTATTCATAGCATTTGCATTAGCATTGCATACTGCATAATTACATACTTGCATATATAAACCAAAAAAAAAAAAAGAGAAGGCGTTCGACGCGACCGCATTGCTAACGCGTTCGCGTCAGTTGCGGAAAACACCTCCCATGCGTCCGCGTCAATCACGCGAACGCGTGATCTGAAAATCGGCGTAAAAATCCAACGCCCAGAAATCTGGGCTGGAATCGTGCGGCTGTTGTGCGTTTAGCACAAAACGGCTCACGCGTTCGCGTCCGTCACGCGAACGCGATACTTGCACAAAAACTCATCCCACGCGAAAGCGTGAGCGACGCGTTCGCATCACGTGGATATTATGGCACCCCAATGGAGACAGAGAGTTGCGCTGAAACGACGCTGGAATTGTGCGTTTAGCACAATTTCCAACGACGCGGTCGCATGCCTCACGCGACCGCGTCATTCATCCTTTTACCCATTTCACGCGATCGTGTCACCCACGCGATCGCGTCAACCCCATTCCACCCTAGCCACGCGACCGCGTGCCCCACGCGTTCGCGTGGATTCAATTTCACTAACCCCCAGTGACGCGAAATCGTACCCCCATCGCGTCTCCATTCTTCCCCCTAACCCCCCTCTGTTCTCTCTTCCTCCTTCCTCTGCATCCATTGCCACCCCCAACCACCCAGCCACCGTGACCCCCACCCCCCTCTCCTTCTTCCTTCTCCCCTCCTTCTTCCCCCTCTTCTTTCCCTTTGCCACTGCCCCCTAACCGCGAACCACCACCGTCCGCCCCCAGCACCACCTCCCACCGTCACAACCACCTTCCGCCCCCACAACCCTCGAACCCTCCTCCCTTCCCCTCCCTGTACCCCAACCCTAACCCAGACCACCAAACCATCCCTGCCACCACCATGGTTCACCGTCGCGCCGCCCTACGTCACCGCCGCATCACTGCCAACACCACCCCACTCCCACCACTTCTCTTAGTTCCATACTTGTGCCTCTAACCACCAGGTTCCGCCAAACGCCACTTTTCTTTCATTCGTAGTTAGTTGAATATTTTTCAGCTTATGTTTAAAATTAGGATAGTTAGAGATGCGTGTTTGTAGTGGATTCTAGATGGTTAGGTAGCTAGGATGTGGTTAGTGGATTTAGGCCTGATAATTGCGCTATTCGTGCTCCTTGTTTTATCAATTTCGCAATTCTGATGTTGCTGTGATGTTAATTCTGTTCACATGATTTACTGTTTCATGCTGCTTTTACACTGCTCTTTTATGTTCATATTCTGTATATGTAATTACAGCTTTATTTTAATTTATATGAACTATTCTGCTTGCTATTTATTACCCGAGAACATCCAATTTTAGCCGGAATGCTGCTCAATTTTCTATAAATTGTTTTGATTTTCATTCATGTTTTGGTTTTGGCAATTTGAATTTGGCATTACTTAGCTTTTCCGAAACCACTTCATGAATGCACGGGCCAACATTCTTATTCCTTTCGATTTCCTGGTTAATAAATTGCACTTTTGATGATTCAATTTTAATTTTTTGCTATTTTTATATCTATATGAATCATCAACAACCTAATTTTCTTGCTTGAATATGAGTTGACTGTTGCTTAAAATTGTGAAATTCTTGCTACTTAGAAACCGATCATCATGCCACTTACTCTGACTTTCTTTTTACTAACTCACTGATTTTCGCTTTCTAACCTCTTTTTCAATTTTAACCACTTTTAACTTTCTAACTTCCCCCTGCTTTTTTTTTTTTTTGACTAACTCTTTCAACTTTTTTAACTCATGGCAGGATTATTGTTTTTTCTAATTAACAGGCATTCTACTTATAACATATTTTGGATTGTAATTTCTCATCTCATCTTTTTAACTCCAAAACAATCCAAAATGCACAATTATTCAACTTATTTCATAATTCTACTGCTCCTTTGCCACTATGTGCTTATCTCGTTATTTGCCTACTTGTCTTCCTGTTTTTATTATATCCTAGATTTCTGTTTTTCAGGATGTCTGACCCTCAGCGTAAGGGAAAAGGCAAAGCAACAACTAGCAAACGGAAAAGAGGCGAATCCTCTATGTCTATCCTGGAGATTATGCATGATGACTCCTAACGGAAAAAGCACTTTACCCCACAGGAGAAGGCTGACCAGCTCCTCCCTGCCAATGATCCAATTAAATTTGCAAACCGATACTGTGAGCTGAAGTATCCAGTGTTTGCCACCTCCAGAAACTTGTACCTGGAGCGGACTCTGAAAATTCCAAAAGAACTACAGTAGTACACTTCCGATCAGATCAAACAGCGAGGCTGGTTCTTCTTGGAGAGAAACTTGACAGAGGTCAATGCTTCCTGGGTAAGAGAATTTTACTGTAACTATTTAAAGACTTCCCTGGATGCAGTGCACCTCAGAGGAAAACAGATACTGGTCACTGAAGAGGCCATTGAGGATATTTTGCAGCTTCAGCCTAGGTCAGATCAGCCTGACGGTTACCAAAAGGCTGCAGAGGACATGCGTTTTCTGAGATTTGACTGGGATGCTGTCAAGCAAAGAATAGCCCTTGACCCTACTGTCCCATGGGTCATGGGAAAGAACACAACAATGCCTAAAGGAATCAAGCTGATGTATCTGAATGATGAGGCTCGGCTCTGGCACCAAATCCTGAGCAACTTTGTTATGCCGAGCACTCATGAGACGGAGCTGCCTGCCACTATGATCACCCTTCTCTGGTGTGTGATGAGGGTAAGGACCTGTACCTTCCACGATTCATCCGGCACTTTATGGCCAGGGTCCATGTCAGAGGCACCATTCCCTTCCCTTACTTGGTTACCCAGCTAGGCCGTCAAGCTGACGTGCCTTGGGAGGATGCTGATGCGAAGCCGACTGCTGCAGACTGCAAGAAGATCATTCCTTACAGCATGAAGTTTCTGGCTTTAGGCTACAGACCTCCATTCCTTACTGCTTCTGATGAGACAACCACACCTTCAGCTGCTCCTTCTTCTTCCACTGCTGCACCAGTCCCACCCATTGCACCTCCAGCTGCTCCTGAGCCTATTTACCATTTGGTGCATCGACTCTTCGCCCGCTTGGATCGTATGGAGCGTCTCAACAAGCGACGCTATGAGCACATCAAATTGATGATCCGATCCTGATAAGGATTTATGTTGGGCATTAAGGGTTGAATACATTCAAAGTAGTAAAATCCTAATGAAAGGGGGACCAGAAAAGAATGGGATTAAAAGAGGAATTTATTAGCCAAAAAGAGATAGAGCAGAAATATAAAAGATAAAGGTTTTTCCTACTAGACATCTAAGATAACTGTTCTTAGCAACCTAGGTCACCGGAAAGGATTCCCTACTAGACCTTCAAAGAACCTGTCCTTGACAACCTAGATCAGAGGGATGAAAATTGAATCACTCAATCTTCTCCATGCAATCAGCGAAGCAAATCACTCACCTCACTCAATCACACTTAAAAAATGTGCTGACTCTCGTTCTTTAAATGACGTTATCTCGAGGAGGACACCTAAAGGCAAGCCGTAATGGCCTCATCTTCGGCAAGCTCCTCCGGTATTTTTCCACAGTTTTTTTCCAAGTTTTTTTTTTTATTATATATATATACGTTGTGCTGACTCTCGTTCTTTAAATGATGTTATCCCGAGGAGGACACCTAAAGGCGAGCCATAATGGCCTCATCTTTGGCAAGCTCCTCCGGTTTTTTTTCACAGTTTTTTTCTGGTTTTTTTTCCGTTTTTTTTTTGCTGACTCTCATTCTTTAAACGACGCTATTGATGTGTATTTTCGGAAAGCGAATTCCAAACACACAAAACTCACCGGCAAGTGCACCAGGTCGCATCAAGTAATAAAACTCACGGGAGTGAGGTCGATCCCACAGGGATTGAGGGATTGAGCAATTTTAGTTTAGTGGTTGATTTAGTCAAGCGAATCAAGAGTTGATTTGAGTGGTTTGTATTCGACAGAAGCTAAATTGCATGAAATTAAAAGGGAGAGGGACAATTGTAGTAAATTAAAGAGCAGAGAAGGTAAATGTGCTGAATCTTAAAGAGCGAATCAATTGCAACAGAATTTAAAGATCAAGCAGTAGAAGAAGCAAAACCAAATTCAATTTCCAAAAGTTGCAGTAAAGTGAGACAGAGAGATCTCAAGGTGAGATTGAGACAGAATTTCCTCAATTCTTCAACCCAAGATCCAAGACAAATGTAATTGAAATTGAAAACAAGAAAACTAAGAGGAAGAGAATTCAATTCTCCTACTCCGAAGCTCAGAAACTCAAAACAATTCAAAACCAAAAGCTCTCCAAAAACTACTCAGCAAAACTAAAAGGAAAGCTCCCAAAAGGAAAAAAACTTCTCGAAAACTTAAATCCTAAGCTATTTATACACTTTCTTCAAATGGTCTTCAAGCCTTGAATTGGGCCTTTGTTCTTGATGGAATTGGGTTGATAAAGGCCTTGGTTGATTGCTCTTGGAGTTGGAGAAAGATCCATTGTGAACCGGGTTGAAAAACATAAAAGTTTGAGTAAAAGTTTGAGTAAAAGTTTGAGGCAAACTTTTACTCAAACTTTTTATACCAGATGGCTTCACTTTGCTGCTACCAATGTTTGAGCCAAAGTTTGAGGTCAAACTTTTGCTTAAACGTTGGCCCCCTTGTAAATGTGTGTGGCGCCAACGTTTGCCAAAAAGCTTGAGGCAAACGTTGGCGCAAGCTTTTCTCCTCCAGGGTGTGCAAGTGTGGCGCCAACGTTTGAGCAAAAGTTTGACCTCAAACGTTGGCGCAAGCTTTTTCCTCCAGGGTATTGATTTTGTGATGCCAACGTTTGCCAAAAATTTTGAGGCAAACGTTGGCTCAAGCTTTTCTCCCAAAAGTTTGAGCTAAAGTTTGAGGCAAACTTTTGCTCAAGCTTTTTTCCTTTGGTATGTTTTCAACTCTTTTAAAAGTTTGAGCTAAAGTTTGAGGCAAACTTTGGCTCAAACTTTTTGTTCTCTCTTGCTCCTAGCCATTCCTTCTTTCTTCAACCTTCTTCAAAACTCTTTTCACCTATCATCAATCAACCAAACACATCAAAGCTTTGCTCAAAATCATGAGTTTGTTATTCTTTCATAATATATGACAACTATAGCATAAAATCTCATGAAATTGCATTAATTCATCCATGGTTGATTAAATCAAAGGAGACATGGAAATCTACCCAATTGGCTTGCTTATGGCTCAAGAAAGTGCATAAATCAATTGAAAATAAAAGAAAAAGGCTAGTGAAAATAGGCTAAGATGACATGTCATCACAACACCAAACTTAAAACTTGCTTGTCCCCAAGCAAGAGAAGAATTATCCTCAAAGGTTCTTTCTATCAGAATGGATTTGAAAAATTACATGTATTATCCTGTGAGTGAAGTGATTAAGTGTCAGTGGGGTGAACTCTAAATCATATGCTCATGCAAGGGCCTCAGTGCTTACTAGTCCTTACATATTGGAAGTCTTAGGTCTTAGGACTTTCATCCAAATGATATCATGGAGATCTCTAAGATGACATGTCATCACAACACCAAACTTAAAACTTGCTTGTCCCCAAGCAAGAGAAGAATTATCCTCAAAGGTTCTTTCTATCAGAATGGATTTGAAAAATTACATGTATTATCCTGTGAGTGAAGTGATTAAGTGTCAGTGGGGTGAACTCTAAATCATATGCTCATGCAAGGGCCTCAGTGCTTACTAGTCCTTACATATTGGAAGTCTTAGGTCTTAGGACTTTCATCCAAATGATATCATGGAGATCTCTCTATAGGTAATCACCTTGAAGCAGCTTATAGTTTTTGTGCTTTGGCCTTGACTCTAAGTGTCATGTCTCAAAGCGACTCTTTAGATAAGCTTTCAATCAATACTCCTAAACCAGTTGGTTTTAAGGTATTAGGTGTTAAAGCACCCCTAAGAATTTACTTGCTCAAGCCTCTTTCTTTGACACAATTCAACCACAAGCATTTACTAGGATAACAACTCTTTGAGTTTTTGTTTCTCTTTTCTTTTCTGCCTAGTAATTGATGCTCAGAGC
>NC_029786.2:40332766-40359538 GCF_000816755.2 Arachis ipaensis
ATGTTTTGATTCGGAGATCTCAATATCTCTTAACACCCAATGAACTCCCCATTTCTGATTTACCACTTTCTCTTTACATTCTGCAATTAAATTCATGCAATCACCCCATCCCTTTTAATTTCAGCAATTTAGCTTCTCGCTCTTTAATTCATGCAATTTTACATTCCGCAATTCTCATCTAAATCTTGATTCCGCTCAACTAGTCACACTTCTAATCCGAATTGCTCATTCAACCAATCCTTGTGGGATTCGACCTCACTCTATTGTGAGTTTTTACTTGACGATAACCGGTGCACTTGCCGGAAGGAATTTTGCCGATCGTGCAATTTCCTAAATCGTAGCATAACAAGTTTATGCGCATCATGAGTGCAAACAAGTTTTGGAGAGTATGATGTTGTAAATGATCAAGCATCTTGCTTATTGAATTTCAGAAAAAAAAACTATACTAAACAGACAGATAATCAGGGAAACAAAACCACTCTCAATCATAGCAGTGTTTGATGTAAGATAATCACTTAACAATACAACCTTTTGGAGTTCGCTTGCTTTACTCCTCATCATCATCATCACTGATCCACACATTCCTCATTCATCTCTTCGGTTGATGATGCTTAATCCTTCCAAAAACTTGTATGGACCTCTGCAATGATATTGAAAGTTGCTTGTTCCCCAAGCACTTAGAAACAATGATTAGCATGCATGATTTATTTATGGGCTTTTGTACTTACTTTGGTGTGGGAACACCAAACTTAGTACCTTGCCAATGGTTCTTGTTCATCAAACTAACCAGATGTGAAACTCTTTTTCTTTGCTAAAAGTAGTAAAATTGAAAACTAGGGGACCGCAAAATAGTTAACTAGTTTATCTAAATGCTTGAGGCTAGCATGATGCAGAAGGTGAGAATGAAATATTGGTGGAACACCAAACTTAGAATCCTTCATTCTCCCTTAGATTGGTTTGGTGTGCAACACCAAACTTAGCTTCTCGCAATATAGATAAAACTAATTAACCTTTTTATTGAAATAGCTATGAAAAGAAAGTTACCTCCGGTTGGGTTGCCTCCCAACAAGCGCTCTTTTATTGTCATTAGCTTGACATCCTTCATCCTCTGATCATGGAAGTTGAGGCTTCTGTTGCCTTTGGTTTCCCCCTCTCACCATGGGCTTTTCCTTGATGATTGTTTCTTTTCCCGTAGCCTTCTCACTTTTTTCTATAACTGCTTTCCCTTTCAACCCAGCAGCTTTTTCACTGTTCTTTGGGTCATCTTCAGTGGCCCTTAGGGATATATTTGCCTCTCTCTCGCCCAATTCAGCAAGGTTTTGAACCAGTTGTTCCATTTGCCTTTCAACTCTTCTGAGTGAGGCCTCTTGGTTCCTGCTTATCATCTCTTGATTTTTCCTTATTTCTTCCTGCTCTATTGTTATCATTTCTTGAACTTTCATGAATCTTTCCATCATCATTTCTAGAACATAGAGTCTTTGAGAGTTTGGAATTGGTTGTGGTTGTGTCAACTGTGATGGTTGATGAGAATCATTTTGGGCGAGTGGTGAGGTAGGACGCGGTTGGAAGTATGTGTATTGGGATGGTGTGTGATAATTGTTGTTGTGGGGGTGGTTTTTATGTTGGTTTTTGAAATTGGGGTTGGTGCAGTTAAAGTCCCTTGGTCTTTGATTTTGGTTTTCAACCCCCCTCCAGTTGGATTGAGTTCTCCAGGGTGGGTTGTACACATCATTCTGAGTCCTACGTTGGGACATGCTTGAGGAGCTGTTTGGAGAGTGTGATCGCTCATGAATTTGTTGCTCATAGTTAATTACTCCAGAACCGTTTTCAGGTTGATTCCAACAATGGGGATTTTGAGGTGAGTTCTGTGCATTTGCCACAGCATGTTGCAATTCATCTACTTTTCTGTTAATCAGCTCCAATTGTTGCTTAAGCTGTTGATGTATCTGCTCGCTTTGGGCCATGATTACACGAATACCTTCAATTTCCTTCTCTTATGCGAATGGTTTCATTCATGCCTCTGGTTTAACAGTTCTTTGAGGTGGCTTCAGCTTGGCTAGGAGTTCACTCATTAGTTCTTCCCATCCGATGATGTTTCCTTGTGGGAAAGCTTCAAACCACTGAGCAATGTCGTTCATGGTAATGAGTGGTTGCTTGTCATCTAAGGTGGGGATATTACTCCCATGATTATTGGCATTCATTGAGTTCCCTTCCATGGTCTGCACAATCACATACAGTCCAAATGAAGATAGAGTATATTTATGCCAGGATAGGATGAAAGGATTAGTTAATACAATATGTCAAACAGTTGGTAATCTTGAGAGATTAATAATCGAAAATCACTTCTCTCGTTGATTTATCCGGCTATGAGAATCATACTCAGCAAGATAAACCAAGAAAACTTCACTCTATTGCTAAAGTGAGGTTTCAATTAACTCAGGCAAAAATTCAAACAGTTAGTGTGTTAGTCAAAAAATAAAAGAAAATGCTTAATCTAGATCACCACCTCACTTAATCAAAAAAACTTGATGTGTATTTTCAGAAAACGAATTCCAAACACACAAATCTAACCGGCAAGTGCACCGTGTCGCATCAAGTAATAAAAACTCACGGGAGTGAGGTCGATCCCACAGGGATTGAAGGATTGAGCAATTTTAGTTTAGTGGTTGATTTAGTCAAGTGAATCAAGTATTGGTTGGGTGATTTGTGATTGCAGAAACTAAATTGCTTGAAATGTAAAGGGAGAAGGGTAGATTGCAGGAAATTAAAGAGCAAAGAAAGTAAATAAGCTGAATCTTAAAGAACAAGTAATGTAAATTGTAGAAACTTAGATTGCAAGAAATGTAAATTTCAGAATCTTAAAGTGCAAGAAATGTAAATGGCTTGAATTATAAAGGGAATTGGGAAGTGGATTTGCAGAAATTAAACAAGGAAAAGTAAATTGCATTAATCAGATAAGTAGAAGGTGACTTGAATTGAACCGGATCTCTAACGAAAATGTAAACGAACTTGGAAAGCTTTAAACAGAGAATTTAAAATGCAAACTCCAGATCTCAGGACCCAAGAGACTAGATAACCGAGTCTAGATCTCAATGCCTTCCTAGATCCAAATGTAGAATTCAATTGCAAGAAATTAAAGATCAAAACAGAAGAAAGCTTGAATGTAAATCTCAATCCTCTAATGATGTAGTAAAAGAAACAGAACGAGATCTCAAGGTGAGATTGAGACAGAATTTCCCCAATTCTCAACACCCAAGACTCAAGACAAGTGTAATTGAAATTGAAAACAAGAAAACTAAGAGGAAGAGAATTCAATTCTCCTCTCCGAAACTCAGAAACTCAAAATAATTCCAAAACCAAAAGCTCTCAGCAAAACTAAAACGGAAAATTCTCAAAAGAAAAAGAACTCTCTGAAAACTTAAATCCTAAGCTATTTATACACTTTCTTCAAATGGCCTTCAAGCCTTGAATTGGGCCTTTGTTCTTGATGGAATTGGGTTGATAAAGGCCTTGGTTGATTACTCTTGGAGTTGGAGAAAGATCCATTGTGAACCGGGTTGAAAAATATAAAAGCTTGAGTAAAAGTTTGAGTAAAAGTTTGAGGCAAACTTTTACTCAAACTTTTTATACCAGATGGCTTCACTTTGCTGCTACCAACGTTTGAGCCAAAGTTTGAGGTCAAACTTTTGCTCAAGCGTTGGCCCCCTTGTAAATGTGTGTGGCGCCAACGTTTGCCAAAAAGCTTGAGGCAAACGTTGGCGCAAGCTTTTCTCCTCCAGGTTGTGCAAGTGTGGTGCCAACGTTTGAGCAAAAGTTTGACCTCAAACGTTGGCGCAAGCTTTTTCCTCCAGGGTATTGATTTTGTGATGCCAACGTTTGCCAAAAAGTTTGAGGCAAACGTTGGCTCAAGCTTTTCTCCCAAAAGTTTGAGCTAAAGTTTGAGGTCAAACTTTTGCTCAAGCTTTTTTCCTCTAGAGTGTTTTCAATTCTTCCAAAAGTTTGAGCTAAAGTTTGAGGCAAACTTTTGCTCAAGCTTTTTTCCTCTGGTATGTTTTCAACTCCTTTAAAAGTTTGAGCTAAAGTTTGAGGTCAAACTTTGGCTCAAACTTTTTGTTCTCTCTTGCTCCTAGCCATTCCTTCTTTTTGTAGTTAGGTTGCTCTTGATAGTGGACTTTCAGCTGATGATCCCGGGTTAGTTAACCCAAGTCATCAAGTGTTGATGCACTCCAAAGAGCTTAATAATCCAAGCCGATCCCAATACAAAGACACCACAGGCATATATTCTAAGGTTCAAGCTATTGGTGTCTAGCTTTGTTTCTTTTTTTTTTCTTTTTATTCTATTGCCCATTTTTGGCTTTTTCTTTTCTCTGTTTGTTTTTCTTTTTAACCAAGGACTTTTATTTGATTGAGATTCGTAGACAGTAGGCTACTTTCTACTTAGAAGGAGACATCCTAGTTCTGTTATTCACTAAAAGTGAGCTATCGTACAATCACACACACATACCACCACTTACTTTTATTGTACTTCTATCTAACAGAGAACTATCTCACTTCACATTCAAACATTTCTTTTATTGAATTGAAAATGCAGGGGACAAAGCATGCTTTTTGTTAAGTGAAAGTAAACACACAAGCACACATTTAGACTAGCTTACTTATTTTAAGGGAAAACAAAAATGATGCAGAGACTACTAAACTAACAGTTACTGTTAAGATGGGCATATTCACACTTCCAATTTAGAGTAATTCAATGCTGATGGAGTTAAGTGACAATACAACCTATTGGTGGCTTCTTCTTCTTTCTCTCAGCTAATGGTATGTAGTCCTCCCAAGAGAGTGATTGAATTCCTGCAGTGTTAATGGAAGTTGCTTGTTTCTCAAGCCCTTAGATGACTGGTTAGTGTACAAGACTTTCTTGTAGGCGTTTGAACTTACTTTGGTGTGTGAACACCAAACTTAGTCCCTTGCCACGTTTCTTATGCATAACCATATGTGAAAACCTAAGTCTTTGCTAAAGGTAATAAAACTAAAAACTAGAAACAGACAATGATTAAATGATTTATCAGATTGCTTGAAGCTAGTAACCCTTTGTGCAGAAGGTGAGGATATGCTTTTAAATGAGATTTTGGTGGAACACCAAACTTAGAATCTTTTATTCTCCCTTAAATTGTTTTGGTTTGAAAAACCAAACTTAGCTCCTTGCAATACATACCAATCATTTAACCTTTTTATTGAAATAGCTATGAAAAGGAAATTACCTCAGGTTGGGTTGCCTCCCAACAAGCGCTCTTTTATTGTCATTAGCTTGACATCCTTCAATTCTTTTCAAGAAGGTTGTAAGCTCTGAACCTCTTTTTCTTTATCCCATTGTCCTCCCAAGTACAGCTTTGCTCTGTGTCCATTTGCTGTGAATTGACTCTTTGTTGCTTCATCTAACAATTCAATACTCTCATAAGGATAAACCTTTGTCACCAAGTATGGGCCAGTCCACTTAGTCTTAAGTTTGCCAGGGAAGATCTTAAGCCTTGAGTTATACAGGAGCACTTGCTGTCCTAGCTTGAACTCCTTCTTTGTGATCTTCTTATCATGCCACCTCTTAGCTCTTTCCTTGTATATCTTAGCACTCTCATATGCTTCTAGTCTAAATTCATCCAACTCATTTAGTTGTAACAACCTTTTCTCTCCTGCAGCTTGGGAATCAAGGTTGAGGAGTTTAGTGGCCCAAAAAGCTCTGTGTTCAAGCTCTACAGGGAGGTGGCAGGATTTGCCATACAATAGCTGAAAGGGTGACTTGCCAATAGGAGTTTTGAAAGCTGTCCTATATGCCCATAATGCATCTTCTAGCTTCCTAGCCCAATCTTTTCTTGTGCTTCCCACTGTTTTCTCTAGAATTTTCTTTAATTCCCTATTTGCTAGTTCAGCCTGGCCATTAGTCTGAGGGTGGTAAGGTGTTGCTACTTTATGGATTACTCCGTATTTGTGGAGGAGTTTCTCCATCTATTTGTTGCAAAAGTGACCACCACCATCACTAACAAGACCCTTAGGTACTCCATATCTTGTGAAAATATGCTTTTTAAGGAATTGGAGGACAATCTGTGCATCACAGGTGGTTGTGGCTATGGCCTCCACCCACTTTGAGACGTACTCCACTGCTACTAAGATATATCTGAAAGAATAGGAAGGGGGAAAGGGTCCCATGAAATCAATTCCCCATAGATCAAATAATTCCAATTCCAAGATGAAGTTTTGAGGCATCTCATTCCTTCTTGTCAATCCTCCTGCTCTCTGGCATTCATTACATTGGTTAACATACTCTCTGGCGTCCTTGAAGATAGTTGGCCAATAGAAACCACTCTGCAGTACCTTTGCAGCTGTTCTTTCTGGGCCAAAGTGTCCACCATAAGCTGAACCATGGCAATGCCACAAGATATCCCTTATTTCACTCTCAGGAACACACCTTCTAATTACTCCATCAGAACATCTCTTGAACAGGAAGGGTTCATCCCATAAAAATTTCCTTCCCTCATTAATTAACTTCTTCACTTGTTGCTTAGAGAACTCTTGAGGTATCTTCTTTCCCACTTTGTAGTTTGCTATGTCAGCAAACCAAGGTGCTTGCTGGATCTGCAAAAGGTGCTCATCTGGGAAGCTTTCATTCACGGGCGGGGAGGCTTTTTGAATTGTTGCTTGTGGTAGCCTTGACAAATGATCAGCAACCTGGTTCTCAGTGCCCTTCCTGTCCCTTACCTCAATATCAAACTCTTGTAATAGTAATATCCACCTGATAAGTCTTGGTTTAACATCCTGCTTTGACATCAAATACTTAAGGGCAGCATGGTCAGTATAAACCACAATTTTGGATCCTATCAAGTATGATCTAAACTTATCAAATGCATAGACTACAGCTAACAATTCCTTTTCTGTTGTGGTGTAATTTTTTTGGGCCTCATTTAACACTTTACTTGCATAATATATGATATGATGCAGGTTTCCCTTCTTTTGTCCAAGTACAGTACCAATTGCAAGGTCACTTGCATCATACATGAGTTCAAAAGGTAAGTCCCAATCTGGGGGTGTGATGATTGGTGCTGTTGTGAGTCTATTTTTTTAAGTTTCAAAGGCATGCCGGCAGTTTTCATCAAACACAAAAGGATTATCTAGCATTAATAGATTACTCAAAGGTTTGGCTATTTTTGAAAAGTCCTTGATAAACCTTCTATAAAATCCTGCATGCCCCAAGAAACTTCTAACAGATTTCACATTAACTGGTGGAGGGAGTTTTTCTATGATCTCAACCTTTGCCTTGTCAACCTCTATCCCTTTTCTTGAAACTTTATGACCAAGAACAATTCCCTCGGGTACCATGAAATGGCACTTCTCCCAGTTCAAAACCAAATTAGTTTCTTGGCATCGTTTCAAGACAAGAGTTAGATGGTTCAGGCAAGTATTGAAATTATCACCAAAAACAGAAAAATCGTCCATGAAGACCTCTAAAAATTTTTCAACCATATCAGAAAAAATGGAAAGCATACACCTCTGAAATGTGGCTGGGGTGTTGCATAACCCAAATGGCATCCTCCTGTATGCGAAAACTCCGAATGGACATGTGAAGGCAGTCTTCTCTTGGTCCTTGGGATCTACCACGATTTGATTGTACCCAGAATACCCGTCCAAAAAGCAATAGTAGGCATGGCCGGCCAATCTTTCCAGCATCTGATCAATAAATGGGAGAGGGAAATGATCTTTCCGTGTGACATCATTCAATCTTCTATAGTCTATGCACATTCTCCACCCAGTCACTGTTCTAGTAGGGATCAACTCATTCTTCTCATTAGTGATGACCGTCATTCCTCCTTTCTTTGGTACAACTTGAACCGGGCTCACCCATGAGCTGTCAGATATTGGAAAGATTATCCCTGCATTCCACAACTTCATTACTTCCTTCTGGACAACTTCCTTCATTGTAGGATTTAACCTTCTTTGAGGTTGAATCACTGGTTTGGAATTGTCCTCCAAGAGGATCTTATGCATACACACTGCAGGGCTGATGCCTTTCAGATCATCAATGGTCCATCCCAAAGCATCTTTGTGAGCTTGGAGTACATCAAGAAGTTCTCCTTCTTCCTTTTTTGTCAGGGATGAATTAATGATCACTGGGAAGCTCTCTGATGTGCCAAGGAATGCATATTTGAGATGGGTGGGTAATGGCTTCAGTTCTTGTTTTTGTACTTCTTCCTTCTTGTCTTGTTTTTTATCTTGCTCAATAGAAGTCTCAGCTACTTGTTCCTTGGTTGTCCCTTGATTTCCTTCTTGCTCTTGAGGATTTTCTTCCAGCATTTCTTCCACCAAACTCTCTATCATATCCACTTTTATGTAATCCTCTTGCTCAGGAATGTGTTGCATTGACTTGAAAACATTTATGACCATTTGTTCATTGTGGACCCTGAAGATCATTTCTCCTTTTTCTACATCAATGATGGCTCTTGCTGTGGCTAGAAATGGCCTTCCCAAAATGATTGAATTGTTTTCTTCCTCTTCAGTATCCAAAATCACAAAATCTGCTGGGAAAATAAACTCCCCAACCTTCACCAACAGATTCTCCACAATTTCATTGGGTGTTTTGATTGATCTGTCCGCCATGACCAATGACATCCTGGTGGGTTTAAGTTCTTCTATGGCAAGCTTTCTCATCATTGAGAGAGGCATTAAATTGATACTAGCACCAAGGTCACAGAGAGCTTTGTTGAGAACTATTCTGCCAATGGTGCATGAGACTACAAAGCTTCCTGGATCCTTGAGTTTTGGTGGAATGCCCCTTTAAATCACAGCACTGCATTCTTTGGTGAGTAACACGGTTTCCTTCTCAAGCCAACTTCTTTTCTTGTTGATAAGCTCCTTCAAAAACTTGGCATACAGAGGCATTTGCTCAAGTGCTTCAGCCAGAGGGATATTGATTTCCAGCTTTTTGAAAGTCTCAAGGAACTTATGAAAATGTTGGTCCTTAGTCTCTTTGCTGAACCTCTGGGGATATGGCAGTGGGGGTGTGATGCTCTTTTCTACTTGCTGCTGTCCTTGAATTACTTCCTTTAAATTGTGTGGTTGGTTGTTCTTCTCTTTGAGTTTCTCAGTGCTCTTGTTTGGCATCACAACTTGATCCTTGGCTTCATCTGCCTTTGTTTGCTTTTCATCTTCTATTGGTCTTTTGCTGCTCTCTAGCTTCTTTGTAGTGTCATTTTTGCTCATCAATGTTCTCCCACTCCTTAATTGTATTGCCTTGTATTCTTCCTTAGGATTTGGGATTATGTCACTCGGCAG
Organism: Arachis ipaensis; assembly: GCF_000816755.2. Lineage (NCBI taxonomy): Eukaryota > Viridiplantae > Streptophyta > Magnoliopsida > Fabales > Fabaceae > Arachis > Arachis ipaensis. The sequence goes on from NC_029786.2 coordinate 40,342,082, forward strand.
TGAGCTTGAAGGTCTCTCAACAGAAATCTGTTTGGAGATTTGCCCAATTTGCCTCTCTAGACTCTTCATGGAGGCTTCATGATTCTTGGTTGTCATTTCTTGGTGTTTCCACATTTTGTCTATCAAGGTTTCCAAGTTGGTGATTCTTTGAGATTCAGGTGATGCTTGCGGTGGGTTGTGAGATGTGGATGGTGGATGGTAGGCATTTTGGTTGGTGGGTTGGTTATTAGATTGGTAATGGTTGGGGTTGGGGTAGTTGTTTTGAGGTTTTCTATAGGGGTTTTGGTTAGTTTGCTGCTGGTTGTGGTTTTGGTTGTTTCTTGAAGTGTTTTGGTTTGAGTTCCTCTGCCATGGTTGTTGGTTTTGGGTGTGATTATCTCCCCATCTGAGATTTGGGTGGTTCTTCCAGGATGGATTGTATGTATCACCATACACTTCATTTGGTCCTTGGTTGTGCATATACTGCACTTGCTCTTGTTGTTGCTCTTCTTGGTTCTCCTCATTCTGCCCCCATGTGGAAGACGGTTGGCTTGTGTTAACTGCTGCAACTTGGAGGCTATCAATCCTCTTGGCCATTTGCTCAAATTGTTGTTGAATTTGTTGCTGCATCATTTTGTTTTGAGCCAAGATTGAGTCCACTCCTTCCAACTCCATCACTCCCTTCCTCTGTGACGGTTGGCGTTGCCTTGGGTGAGCAAAGAAATATTGGTTGTTGGCCACCATATCAATGAGATTTTGGGCTTCCTCTGCTGTTTTCATCAATTGTAAAGAACCTCCTACTGAATAATCCAAAGCCTCTTGAGATTTTGGTGTCAAGCCCTCATAGAAATTCTGTAATCTGTCCCACTCACTGAACATTCCTGGTGGACACTTCCTGATTAGCGCTTTGTATCGTTCCCATGCCTCATACAAGGGTTCAGCATCCATTTGTGTGAATGTTTGCACTTCAGTCTTCAATCTAATAACCCTTTGAGGTGGGTAAAACTTGGCAAGGAACTTGGTTACTAGATCACCCCAATTGTTGATGCTGCCACTTGGGAAGGATTCCGACCATTGAGTGGCTTTGTCTCTGAGAGAAAATGGAAATAACAGTAGCTTGTAACTGTCAGGGTGCACACCATTGGTTTTGACAGTGTCACAAATTCTCAAGAAGGTGGATAAGTGTTGGTTAGGGTCTTCAAGTGATCCTCCTCCATAGGAACAATTGTTTTGAACCAAGGTGATGAGTTATGGCTTTAGTTCAAAGTTATTTGCATTAACATTTGGGGTAAGAATGCTACTCCCACAATGTCTAGGATCTGCACTTGTGTAGGAAGCCAAAACTCTTCTCTGTGGTGGATTATTGTTGTTATTGGCTGCTCCTTCAGGATTAGATGGGTCTCCTTCCATCTCGTGATATTCTTCCTCAGATTCTTCCTCTCCAACAATATTTTTCCCTCTTTCAGCTCTTCTTAGCCTTCTAAGAGTTCTCTGGTCAGTTTCAGATAAAATAGGAGTGGTTCTCCCTGTACCTGACATAAAAACAAAACAAAAGAAACACAACCAGTAACAATTCGATCTGTTGCCAGAATGAAGTTTGGTTAGCTTAAGCAAAATTTCAAACAGTTAGTGTGTTAGTCCAAAAATAAAAGAAAATGCTTAATCTAGATCACCACCTCACTTAATCATTGTCAATCTAATCAATCCCCGGCAACGGCGCCAAAAACTTAATGTGTATTTTCGGAAAACGAATTCTAAACACACAAATCTAACCGGCAAGTGCACCGGGTCACATCAAGTAATAAAAACTCACGGGAGTGAGGTCGATCCCACAGGGATTGAAGGATTGAGCAATTTTAGTTTAATGGTTGATTTAGTCAAGCGAATCAAGTATTGGTTGGGTGATTTGTGATTGCAGAAACTAAATTGCTTGAAATATAAAGGGAGAAGGGTAGAATGCAGGAAATTAAAGAGCAAAGAAAGTAAATAAGCTGAATCTTAAAGAACAAGTAATGTAAATTGCAGAAACTTAGATTGCAAGAAATGTAAATTTCAGAATCTTAAAGTGCAAGAAATGTAAATGGCTTGAATTATAAAGGGAATTGGGAAGTGGATTTGCAGAAATTAAACAAGGAAAAGTAAATTGCATTAATCAGACAAGTAGAAGGTGACTTGAATTGAACCGGATCTCTAACGGAAATGTAAACGAACTTGGAAAGCTTTAAACAGAGAATTTAAAATGCAAACTCCAGATCTCAGTGCCTTCCTAGATCCAAATGTAGAATTCAATTGCAAGAAATTAAAGATCAAAACAGAAGAAAGCTTGAATGTAAATCTCAATTCTCTAATGATGCAGTAAAAGAAACAGAACGAGATCTCAAGGTGAGATTGAGACAGAATTTCCCCAATTCTCAACACCCAAGACTCAAGACAAGTTTAATTGAAATTGAAAACAAGAAAACTAAGAGGAAGAGAATTCAATTCTCTTCTCCGAAACTCAGAAACTTAAAATAATTCCAAAACCAAAAGCTCTCAGCAAAACTAAAACGGAAAATTCTCAAAAGAAAAAGAACTCCCTGAAAACTTAAATCCTAAGCTATTTATACACTTTCTTCAAATGGTCTTCAAGCCTTGAATTGGGCCTTTGTTCTTGATGGAATTGGGTTGATAAAGGCCTTGGTTGATTGTTCTTGGAGTTGGAGAAAGATCCATTGTGAACCGGGTTGAAAAACATAAAAGCTTGAGTAAAAGTTTGAGGCAAACTTTTACTCAAACTTTTTATACCAGATGGCTTCACTTTGCTGCTACCAACGTTTGAGCCAAAGTTTGAGGTCAAACTTTTGCTCAAACGTTGGCCCCCTTGTAAATGTGTGTGGTGCCAACGTTTGCCAAAAAGCTTGAGGTAAACGTTGGCGCAAGCTTTTCTCCTCCATGGTGTGCAAGTGTGGCGCCAACGTTTGAGCGAAAGTTTGACCTCAAATGTTGGCGCAAGCTTTTTCCTCCAGGGTATTGATTTTGTGATGCCAACGTTTGCCAAAAAGTTTGAGGCAAATGTTGGGTCAAGCTTTTCTCCTAAAAGTTTGAGCTAAAGTTTGAGGTCAAACTTTTGCTCAAGCTTTTTTCCTCTGGAGTGTTTTCAACTCTTTTAAAAGTTTGAGCTAAAGTTTGAGGTCAAACTTTGGCTCAAACTTTTTGTTCTCTCTTGCTCCTAGCCATTCCTTCTTTCTTCAACCTTCTTCAAAACTCTTTTCACCTATCATTAATCAACCAAACACATCAAAGCTTTGCCCAAAATCATGAGTTTGTTATTCTTTCATAATATATGACAATTATAGCATAAATCTCATGAAATTGCATTAATTCATACATAGTTGATTGAATTAAAGGAAATATGAAAATCTACCCAATTGGCTTGCTTATGGCTCAAGAAAGTGAATAAATCAATTGAAAACAAAAGAAAAAGGCTAGTGAAACTAGGCTAAGATGACTTGTCATCACAACACCAAACTTAAAGCTTGCTTGTCCCAAGCAAGAAAAGAATTATTGAGAAGAAAGAATAAGATGGAAGAGGATGTTCATGCTAGCAGAGTATTATTGGTAGTTCATGGGGTTTTCTTTTTTGTGGATATGTAAACACTCACTTCTTATTGACTTTTAGGCCTAGAAAGCCCCCTTCAAGCATCAAGCAACACACTGCTATGACCTCTCATTATTCCTTTGTCCTTGACTATTATTTTTTTTCTCTAATAAGCTTTAGTTTAGTGTCATGTGTAACAAGTTCTTTTCTTTCTTTATACTTGACACATTATTCACTATAGACACTTGGCTCACATTCCTTCTTAAAACATTGATACCCAACACCTCTTTGGGTTGCTAAATGCCTTGTAGTTAGGTTGCTCTTGATAGTGGACTTTCAGCTGATGATCCTGGGTTAGTTAACCCAAGTCACCAAGTGTTGATGCACTCCAAAGAACTTAATAATCCAAGCAGATCCCAGTACAAAGACACCACAGGCATATATTCTAAGGTTCAAGCTATTGGTGTCTAGCTTTGTTTCTTTTTTTTTTCTTTTATTCTATTGCCCATTTTTGGCTTTTTCTTTTCTCTGTTTGTTTATTTCTTTTTAACCAAGGACTTTTATTTGATTGAGATTCATAGACAGTAGACCACTTTCTACTTAGAAGGAGACATCCTAGTTCTTTTATTCACTAAAAGTGAGCTATCATACAATCACACATATATACCACCACTTACTTTTATTGTACTTCTATCTAACAGAGAACTATCTCACTTCTCATTCAAACATTTCTTTTATTAAATTGAAATTGCAGGGGACAAAGCATGCTTTTTGTTAAGTGAAAGTAAACACACAAGCACACAATTAGACTAGCTTACTTATTTTAAGGGAAACAAACATAATGCAAAGACTATTTTAAACAAATAAGATGCATGCTTTTTTTTTTGTAGTGATGAACAAGGAGCAAGTCCACCTTTCATTTGTCATGCTTTTTCTTTCTTCTTTCATATACTTGGTTGCTGGTGTTCCCTGTGTCCATGTCTATTGTCTGTTGATCCCGCCAAAACCCAGCTCTATTCATCGCCTCCTCTACTCTATCTTCAAGCTTCATAGCATTGCTTACTTCTATCTCACTTCTCCCTTTGAAGAATTGATCGAAAGTTGGGAATGCTGGATCCATGTTGTGCAGATGCTCTCCAATATAGTTCAGTTTGATTTGACTATTTATGTTGTAGTCGGCTTGGACTTCATATCTTGCATCTTGTAGGGTTGTGAACTCTTTGAGAGCCCTCAGATTTTCAGCTTGCATTTGTACCAACTTTCCAAACGATTCGTGAGATTGAAAGGCATGCTCCTCTTGCATCGCAAAGAATTTTGACTCAAACTCACTTTGTTTGTTCATCATTCTTAGCTCCCGTTCTTCTTGCTCTTGTTGTTTTTTCATGTATAGTGAATGGTATTCCTCTTGCCTTTCTTGAATTCTCATGTACTGTTGTGATAATCTTCCAATTGCTTCCTACATCTGAGTCATGTCCAGAGTGTTGTGTGATGGACTGTGTTGCTGTTCCTCTTCCTCTTGTGGTTCTTCTTCCTCTTGTAACTCTTCTTCCTCCATTGGTTCTTCTCTTTGCCTTCTTCCATGTGGTCTTCGGCCCTGATGCGCTTTAGTAGCCATCATCATTCTTTCAATGGTTATAGGCATACCCGGGTTCAACCATGTTGGATTCTCGTCCTCCATTAGTACTTTAGCTTTTGTGCACAACCTCATAATAGTACTTGGGTAGTACAACCAAGACCCGGCCGAATTCTTCTCTGCAAGTTTTTGAATGTCTTTTGCAAGGATTTCATGAACCTTCACCTCTCCTCCCATAATAATGCAATGCAACATAACAGCTCTCTTCCTGTTGACTTCTGAGGTGTTTACTGTACCCAGAATTGATCTTTTCAATAGCTCATACCATCCCTTTGCTTCCGGGGTAAGGTTTCTTCTCCTCAGATACTTGTATTTGTTCTTGGCGTCTCCTTCCCACTCTGAGTTCTCCATACAAATATCTCTAGAAATTCTATCATAATCCGGATCTTCATTTACCCTTTGGTGGTATCCAGGTTCACTAAAGCGGACTGATTTTAGTCCCAAGACTTTCTTGATGGCGTCTGAGCTAAAGTCTACTTCCATCCCCCGTACATAACTCTTGTACATTGGGGCTTCACCCGTGTTAAGTCTTGGGATATTGGCATAGAACTCTCTTATGATATTTGCATTGATTCGAGTGATAGGTGAGACGAGTTCTTCCCATTTCCTCTTTCTAATCTTGTCCTTCATTTCTTGGCACCCTTCATCTGGTAACATGAAAGGAACCTCTGGATATATCTTCTTCTCATTCATCCATTGAAGTTGTAATTGATGAAACCAAGATCTAAATCTCCGTCGGTCATATTCAGGTGTACTCTCCTCCATCATGGGATCTTTCCCTTTTCTTCGTTTGGTTCTTGAAGAAGAGGCCATGATCACTTGGTTGTTTGATCTTTTTGGGGTTAAAGGGAATGTGAAGAAAGTTGGAGATTTTGACAAGAAAAGTGATTGAGGCTGAGCTTATATGATGAAGAATGATGATGGGAATGGAGTTTGAATGGTTGGAGTGCAGAGGTGTGCAACTATTCGGTTATGTGCATGGCTTGAAGGTGGTGTGTTACTTAAATGAATAATGGAAGGCTGGGATGCAATTGGATACTATGTGAATCAAAGGTGTGCATGTGAGGGTGAATGAAGACAAAACTTACTTCTTCAATGGTCTATACCGTGATCATTCCAAGGAGTGGCAGATTCACTTTTTGAGACATGTGATGGGATTTTGTCCTCATGCTATACTCTCCCTTTGTCTTGTCTCTTTCATTGAGTGTTCTTTGACCACCTAGTCATCACAACAAGAGATCAAGGATTAACATTATCAAACCGTGGCAAGAATGCTTCCTTTATTCACAACTATATGAACTCTCATTCCTTATATCCATTGTAACCGTGACTTTTCTTGGAGGACACCAAACTTAATGTTTGGTTATATAGTTTAAAAATGTCTCTTCCTCCAACTAGTGTTCTTGAAATCCCAATGTCACTCTTGGTTAGATGTTTATAAGGATTGCTTTCTTCATACTTCTCTTTTTTTTTTGTATGATCATTGATGCATGATTTTAAATTTTCATGAAGGAAAATTTGATCTTCTGAAAATATTCACATATGCAGACACCAAACTTAGTGTTTGGTCATATGCTTCATCAGGATAACTAAGCATATGGTCTGAAAATGTTTGTAACACTGGTTTGGTGTGCTTGAAGGCACACCAAACTTGGAAGTCTTAGCATATGTTTCAAAACAGTGCATGCATTCATTAAGTACGTTCATGAAAAAAAAAATATTCATGCTTAGTTGATCATAGCTTATTGAATTTAAACTGACAGAAAACTTAAATCATGGGTTGCCTCCCATGGAGCGCTCTTTTATTGTCACTAGCTTGACAGTGGAGCTTTCTTTTATGGTGGTTGAGGATTGTAGTGCCTCAACTTGTCTCCCCTGACTGTAATCCTCTTCTTTGTTCTCTGGTGCTCAATTTCAGCATGCTCCAATGAGAGTATGTTGCTGACAGTGTAATAGTCATCAGTCTGTTGGCTTGCTCCCAGTTGTTGATATATCAATTGCACTTTGTCACCTTTGGAAAGCCCTTCTGTTGGAATCTTCCTGTTCTTCCAACCCCTTTTTGTTTTGTTTCTGTGTTTCTTGCTTCCTTTTGTTAACCTTTCCCTTTTGGCCGTAGGCTCACTTTGGAGATCTCTCTTCTTATTGGCTAATACTCCAATATCCTCTTGAACTTCTTCACCATTCTGCACAATCTTTTGCCTTGGGATGTTGCTGTGAATCACCTTGTTGCTTTCTTTCTTTAACTGTAATTCTTCCTTGTCGAGTTCCATATAGTCTTTCTTTTCATCACTGAACTGTGCTTCTGGTACTACTTTCAGAGTGACACTCTTATCATGCTTTCTGAAAGTTAATTCCCCTTGCTCTACGTCTATGATAGCTTTAGCAGTGGCTAAGAACGGTCTCCCAAGTATGATGGAGTCACTTTCATCTTCATCTGAATCTAGAACCATAAAGTCTGCAGGGTATATGAATTTGTCCACCTTGACTAGAAGGTTTTCAATTACACCCCTGGGATATACCATTGACTTATCTACCAGCTCTAAGGACATATGTACCGGTTTAACTTCCTCTATATGCAGCTTTTTCACCAAAGAGGAGGGAATTAAGTTAATACTTGCTCCTAGATCGCACATTGCCTTAGTGATGGTTAATTTCCCAACAGTGCAAGGCAGCAAGAAGCTCCCTAGGTCTTCAAGCTTAGGAGGAAGCCCGTTTTGAATCAAAGCCCTGCATTCCTCAGTAAGCAGTATGGTCTCTTTCTCATTTCAACTTCTTTTCTTGTTGATAAGCTCCTTCAAAAACTTGGCATACAGAGGCATTTGCTCAAGTGCTTCAGCAAAGGGAATATTGATTTCCAGCTTTTTGAAAGTCTCAAGGAACTTATGAAAGTGTTGGTCCTTAGTCTCTTTGCTGAACCTCGGGGGATATGGCAGTGGGGGTGTGATGCTCTTTCCTACTTGCTGCTGTCCTTGAATTACTTCCTTTGAATTGTGTGGTTGATGAGTATTTTGGTGAAAAATAAATTTCTCCCAAAACACACGAATCTAACCGGCAAGTGCACCGGGTCGCATCAAGTAATAAAACTCACGGGAGTGAGGTCGATCCCACAGGGATTGATAGATCAAGCAATTTTAGTGGGTGATTAGTTTAGTCAAGCTGACATTTAGTGAATTGTGTGGAATGTAGCCAACAGAAAGTAAATTGCAATGAATCTTAAAGATGCAGAAAGTAAAATTGCAAGTTAAAGAACAAGAAAGTAAAATAGCTGAAACTTAAATTGCAAGAAAAGTAAATTGCATGAAAAGTAAAGGGGCTGGGGTGTTGGTAGCTTTCTAACCCACTTGGAATCACTTCAATTGGACATCTACAACTCAAGTTATGATCATTTGAAGAGGGCATGGTCGCTGGCTTTGGTGTGCAGCGTTTGAGGTAATGTTTGCCTCAAACGTTGACGAAAACGCCAGTTCTGGAGGCTCAAACGTATTGTCCACCCCATACTATTATACATTGTTGGAAAGCCCTGGATGTCTACTTTCCAATGCCGTTGGGAGCACATTATTTGGAGCTCTACAGCTCGAGTTATACTCCGTTGAAGGTGCAGAGGTCAGTTGGCCTCACTGCAGGTTGCCACCATGTTCGTTTATGCACATTGCGGGGCAGTTTTCTCCCTCAATTTTAGTGTCCACCATGCAGTGCCATATATGCTTGGAAAGCTCTTGATTCCTACTTTCCAATGCTTCTTGAATCACCTCATTTGGAGCTCTGTAGCGCAAGTTATTCTTGTTGGAAGTATACCCCTTCAAGCTGTTGTGGTGTGTGGCGCCAACGTTAGCCTCAAAGTTAGGGGGCTAACGTTGGCGCAAACTTTTGCTCCTCCCCTTGTGAATTTCATGTGCCAACGTTAGCCACCAAGTTAGGGGGCAAACGTTGGCGCAAACTTTTGGTGCCCAGGGAGGTTCTCTTCATGCCAACGTTAGCCTCAAAGTTAGGGGGCTAACGTTGGCGCAAACGTGGGGTTGTGTGATTGTTGGAGTTTTGTCTTCATCAAGAATCTCTTGCATTGGTGGTTCCATGAACTCCTCTTTTATGTACTTCTCTGCCTCACTTGAGTTTGGAATGACTTCTTCACTTTCTTGCTCCTCCACTTCCTCTTTTACACCTAACATTTGTTTCAATCGCTCTATCATGGGGGAGGTTTGTCGATCTTCCCAACATTTCTTCATCTCCTCGTCATACCTTTCAATCATGGATTCAAATGTTGAGGCATTTTGGTCCAGGGAGGTTAAGTTAAAGAACAAGAAAGTAAAATAGCTGAAACTTAAATTGCAAGAAAAGTAAATTGCATAAAAAGTAAAGGGGCTGGGGTGTTGGAAATTAAAAAGAGCAATAGATCACGCAATTGGAAATTTAAATTGCAGGAAGAATAAAGGAAATTGGATGCTGGGAATCAAAACAGAATTGAAATTTTGAAGTGCAGTGAATTAAAAGCAGCAAGAAAAACAAAGAGAAATCTCAGAGGGAGAATGAAACAGAACACCTTCAATTCTCCACCCAAGATTCAAAACAAAGAAAATTAAAGAGAGAACTCTCAAATTCTAGTGCTCCCTAGTGGAGCCAGCCTCCCCACAAATATGAAAATGATGCCTTATATAGGCTTTACAAAATGGAAATAAAAATGAAATTAAAAACAAATTACAATTAAATGAAATTCCCATTTTATCTATTTCTTGTGCCTTTGAGTGATGATCATTTGGGCCCTTGCTCTTGATGGAATTGGGTTGATAAAGGCCTTGGTTGATTGCTCTTGGAGTTTGAAGAGGAACCGAATTGAACCGGGTTGAGTTTGCAAAAGTTGGACCAAAAGTTGGAGCTAAAGTTAGGGGTCTAACTTTGGCTCCAACTTTTCATAGCAGCCCACAAAACTTGCTGGTATGAACGTTGGTGCCAACGTTAGGGGTCTAACTTTGACCCTAACGTTGGCCTCCCTTATGCACATTTATAACGCCAACTTTGTCCTCTTGTCATGTTGCCAATTTTATGCCCAATATAGACTATCATATATGGTTGGAAAGCTCTGAATGTTAGCTTTCTAACCCACTTGGAATCACTTCAATTGGACATCTACAACTCAAGTTATGATCATTTGAAGAGGGCATGGTCGCTGGCTTTGGTGTGCAGCGTTTGAGGTAACGTTTGCCTCAAACGTTGGCGAAAACGCCAGTTCTGGAGGCTCAAACGTATTGTCCACCCCATACTATTATACATTGTTGGAAAGCCCTGGATGTCTACTTTCCAATGCCGTTGGGAGAACATTATTTGGAGCTCTACAGCTCGAGTTATACTCCGTTGAAGGTGCAGAGGTCAGTTGGCCTCACTGCAGGTTGCCACCATGTTCGCTTATGCACATTGCGGGGCAGTTTTCTCCCTCAATTTTAATGTCCACCATGCAGTGCCATATATGCTTGGAAAGCTCTTGATTCCTCCTTTCCAATGCTTCTTGAATCACCTCATTTGGAGCTCTGTAGCTCAAGTTATTCTTGTTGAACCACCAAAATAGTATACCCCTTCAAGCTGTTGTGGTGTGTGGCGCCAACGTTAGCCTCAAAGTTGGGGGGCTAACGTTGGCACAAACTTTTGCTCCTCCCCTTGTGAATTTCATGTGCCAACGTTAGCCACCAAGTTAGGGGGCTAACGTTGGCGCAAACTTTTGGTGCCCAGGGAGGTTCTCTTCATGCCAACGTTAGCCTCAAAGTTAGGGGGCTAACGTTGGCGCAAACTTTTGGTGCCCAGGGGTGAATTTCATGTGCCAACGTTAGCCTCCAAGTTAGGGGTCTAACTTTGAGGCTAACTTTTCACCCAAAAGATTTTGCTTCCTGGTTCAACTTATTCCATTGTCCTCTCTTTACTCCTAGCCATTCCTTCTTGCTTCACCCTTTCTCCAAGCCTTCTTCACCTATCATAATCAACCAAACACATCAAAGCTATGCTCAAAATCATGAGATATTCATTCTTTCATAATATGTGACAATTTTAGCATAAAACCTCATGAAATAGCATGAATTCATACATGGTTGATTAAATCAAAGGAATCATTAAAATCTACCCACTTGGCTTGCTTATGGCTCAAGAAAGTGCATAAAACCTATTGAAAAAAAAGGAAAAAGGCATAGAAAAACATGACATGATGACATGTCATCAGTGGTTGGTTGTTCTTCTCTTTGAGTTTCTCAGTGCTCTTGTTTGGCATCACAACTTGATCCTTGGCTTCATCTGCCTTTTTTTGCTTTTCATCTTCTATTGGTCTTTTGCTGCTCTCTACTTGCTTCTTTGTAGTGTCATTGTTGCTCATCAATGTTCTCCCACTCCTTAATTGTATTGCCTTGCATTCTTCCTTAGGATTTGGGATTGTGTCACTCGGCAGTGAGCTTGAAGGTCTCTCAACAGAAATCTGTTTGGAGATTTGCCCAATTTGCCTCTCTAGACTCTTCATGGAGGCTTCATGATTCTTGGTTGTCATTTCTTGGTGTTTCCACATTTTGTCTATCAAGGTTTCCAAGTTGGTGATTCTTTGAGATTCAGGTGATGCTTGCGGTGGGTTTTGAGATGTGGATGGTGGATGGTAGGCATTTTGGTTGGTGGGTTGGTTATTAGATTGGTAATGGTTGGGGTTGGGGTAGTTGTTTTGAGGTTTTCTGTAGGGGTTTTGGTTAGTTTGCTGCTGGTTGTAGTTTTGGTTGTTTCTTGAAGTGTTTTGGTTTGAGTTCCTCTGCCATGGTTGTTGGTTTTGGGTGTGATTATCTCCCCATCTGAGGTTTGGGTAGTTCTTCCAGGATGGATTGTATGTATCACCATACACTTCATTTGGTCCTTGGTTGTGAATATACTGCACTTGCTCTTGTTGTTGTTCTTCTTGGTTCTCCTCATTCTGCCCCATGTGGATGATGGTTGGCTTGTGTTAACTGCTGCAACTTGGAGGCTATCAATCCTCTTGGCCATCTGCTCAAATTGTTGTTGAATTTGCTGCTGCATCATTTTGTTCTGAGCTAGAATTGAGTCTACTCCTTCCAACTCCATCACTCCCTTCCTCTGTGACAGTTGGCATTGCCTTGGGTGAGCAAAGAAATATTGGTTGTTGGCCACCATATCAATGAGATTTTGGGCTTCCTCTGCTGTTTTCATCAATTGTAAAGAACCTCCTGCTGAGTAATCCAAAGCCTCTTGAGATTTTAGTGTTAAGGCCTCATAGAAATTCTGTAATCTGTCCCACTCACTGAACATTCCTGGTGGACACTTCCTGATTAGCGCTTTGTATCGTTCCCATGCCTCATACAAGGGTTCAGCATCCGTTTGTGTGAATGTTTGCACTTCAGTCTTCAATCTAATAACCCTTTGTGGTGGGTAAAACTTGGCAAGCAACTTGGTTACTAGATCATCCCAATTGTTGATTCTGCCTCTTGGGAAGGATTCCAACCATTGAGTGGCTTTGTCTCTGAGAGAAAATGGAAATAACAGTAGCTTGTAACTGTCAGGGTGCACACCATTGGTTTTGACGGTATCACAAATCCTCAAGAAGGTGGATAAGTGATGGTTAGGGTCTTCAAGTGATCCTCCTCCATAGGAACAATTGTTTTGAACCAAGGTGATGAGTTGTGGCTTTTGTTCAAAGTTATTTACATTAACATTTGGGGTAAGAATGCTACTCCCACAATGTCTAGGATCTGCACTTGTGTAGGAAGCCAAAACTCTTCTCTGTGGTGGATTATTGTTGTTATTGGCTGCTCCTTCAAGATTAGATGGATCTCCTTCCATCTCGTGATATTCTTCCTCAGATTCTTCCTCTCCAACAATATTTTTCCCTCTTTCAGCTCTTCTTAGCCTTCTAAGAGTTCTCTGGTCAGTTTCAGATAAAATAGGAGTGGTTCTCCCTGTACCTGACATACAAACAAAACAAAAGAAACATCACCAGTAACACTTCGATCTGTTGCCAGAATGAAGTTTGGTTAGCTTAAGCAAAATTTCAAACAGTTAGTGTGTTAGTCCAAAAATAAAAGAAAATACTTAATCTAGATTACCACCTCACTTAATCATTGTCAATCTATTTCAATCCCCGGCAACGGCGCCAAAAACTTGATGTGTATTTTTGGAAAACGAAAATGAATCCCAAACACACAAAACTAACCGGCAAGTGTACCGGGTCGCATCAAGTAATAAAAACTCACGGGAGTGAGGTCGATCCCACAGGGATTGAAGGATTGAGCAATTTTAGTTTAGTGGTTGATTTAGTCAAGCGAATCAAGTATTGGTTGGGTGATTTGTGATTGCAGAAACTAAATTGCTTGAAATGTAAAGGGAGAAGGGTAGATTGCAGGAAATTAAAGAGCAAAGAAAGTAAATAAGCTGAATCTTAAAGAACAAGTAATGTAAATTGCAGAAACTTAGATTGCAAGAAATGTAAATTTCAGAATCTTAAAGTGCAAGAAATGTAAATGGCTTGAATTATAAAGGGAATTGGGAAGTGGATTTGCAGAAATCAAACAAGGAAAAGTAAATTGCATTAATCAGACAAGTAGAAGGTGACTTGAATTGAACCGGATCTCTAACGGAAATGTAAATGAACTTGGAAAGCTTTAAACAGAGAATTTAAAATGCAAACTCCAGATCTCAAGACCCAAGAGATTAGATAACTGAGTCTAGATCTCAATGCCTTCCTAGATCCAAATGTAGAATTCAATTGCAAGAAATTAAAGATCAAAACAGAAGAAAGCTTGAATGTAAATCTCAATTCTCTAATGATGCAGTAAAAGAAACAGAACGAGATCTCAAGGTGAGATTGAGACAGAATTTCCCCAATTCTCAATACCCAAGACTCAAGACAAGTGTAATTGAAATTGAAAACAAGAAAACTAAGAGGAAGAGAATTCAATTCTCCTCTCCGAAACTCAGAAACTCAAAATAATTCCAAAACCAAAAGCTCTCAGCAAAACTAAAACGGAAAATTCTCAAAAGAAAAAGAACTCTCTGAAAACTTAAATCCTAAGCTATTTATACACTTTTTTCAAATGGTCTTCAAGCCTTGAATTGGGCCTTTGTTCTTGATGGAATTGGGTTGATAAAGGCCTTGGTTGATTGCTCTTGGAGTTGGAGAAAGATCCATTGTGAACTGGGTTGAAAAACATAAAAGCTTGAGTAAAAGCTTGAGTAAAAGTTTGAGGCAAACTTTTACTCAAACTTTTTATACCAGATGGCTTTACTTTGCTGCTACCAACGTTTGAGCCAAAGTTTGAGGTCAAACTTTTGCTCAAACGTTGGCCCCCTTGTAAATGTGTGTGGCGCCAACGTTTGCCAAAAAGCTTGAGGCAAACGTTGGCGCAAGCTTTTCTCCTCCAGGGTGTGCAAGTGTGGCGCCAACGTTTGAGCAAAAGTTTGACCTCAAACGTTGGCGCAAGCTTTTTCCTCCAGGGTATTGATTTTGTGATGCCAACGTTTGCCAAAAAGTTTCAGGCAAACGTTGGCTCAAGCTTTTCTCCCAAAAGTTTGAGCTAAAGTTTGAGGTCAAACTTTTGCTCAAGCTTTTTTCCTCTGGAGTGTTTTCAATTCTTCCAAAAGTTTGAGCTAAAGTTTGAGGCAAACTTTTGCTCAAGCTTTTTTCCTCTGGTATGTTTTCAACTCTTTTAAAAGTTTGAGCTAAAGTTTGAGGTCAAACTTTGGCTCAAACTTTTTGTTCTCTCTTGCTCCTAAGTCACCAAGTGTTGATGCACTCCAAAGAACTTAATAATCCAAGCAGATCCCAGTACAAAGACACCACAGGCATATATTCTAAGGTTCAAGCTATTGGTGTCTAGCTTTGTTTCTTTTTTTTTTCTTTTATTCTATTGCCCATTTTTGGCTTTTTCTTTTCTCTGTTTGTTTTTTTCTTTTTAACCAAGGACTTTTATTTGATTGAGATTCATAGACAGTAGACCACTTTCTACTTAGAATGAGACATCCTAGTTCTTTTATTCACTAAAAGTGAGCTATCATACAATCACACATATATACCACCACTTACTTTTATTGTACTTCTATCTAACAGAGAACTATCTCACTTCTCATTCAAACATTTCTTTTATTGAATTGAATTTGCAGAGGACAAAGCATGCTTTTGGTTAAGTGAAAGTAAACACACAAGCACACAATTAGACTAGCTTACTTATTTTAAGGGAAATAGACATAATGCAAAGACTATTTTAAACAAATAAGATGCATGCTTTTTTTTTTGTAGTGATGAACAAGGAGCAAGTCCACCTTTCATTTGTCATGCTTTTTCTTTCTTCTTTCATATACTTGGTTGCTGGTGTTCCCTGTGTCCATGTCTGTTGTCTGTTGATCCCGCCAGAACCCAGCTCTATTCATCGCCTCCTCTACTCTATCTTCAAGCTTCATAGCATTGCTTACTTCTATCTCACTTCTCCCTTTGAAGAATTCATCGAAAGTTGGGAATGCTGGATCTATGTTGTGCAGATGCTCTCCAATATAGTTCAGTTTGATTTGACTATTTATGTTGTAGTCGGCTTAAACTTCATATCTTGCATCTTGGAGGGTTGTGAACTCTTTGAGAGCCCTCAGATTTTCAGCTTGCATTTGTACCAACTTTCCAAACGATTCGTGAGATTAAAAGGCATGCTCCTCTTGCATCGCGAAGAATTTTGACTCAAACTCACTTTGTTTGTTCATCATTCTTAGCTCCCGTTCTTCTTGCTCTTGTTGGTTTTTCATGTATAGTGAATGGTATTCCTCTTGCCTTTCTTGAATTCTCATGTATTTTTGTGATAATCTTCCAATTGCTTCCTGCATCTGAGTCATGTCCAGAGTGTTGTGTGATGGACTGTGTTGCTGTTCCTCTTCCTCTTGTGGTTCTTCTTCCTCTTGTAACTCTTCTTCCTCCATTGGTTCTTCTCTTTACCTTCTTCCATGTGGTCTTCGGCCCTGATGCGCTTTAGTAGCCATCATCATTCTTTCAATGGTTATAGGCATACCCGGGTTCAACCATGTTGGATTCTCGTCCTCCATTTGTACTTTAGCTTTTGTGCACAACCTCATAATAGTGCTTGGGTAGTACAACCAAGACCCGGCCGAATTCTTCTCTGCAAGTTTTTGGCGCCGTTGCCGGGGATTGATTAGATTGACAATGATTAAGTGAGGTGGTGATCTAGATTAAGCATTTTCTTTTATTTTTAGACTAACACACTAACTGTTTGAAATTTTGCTTAAGCTAACCAAACTTCATTCTGGCAACAGATCGAAGTGTTACTGGTGGTGTTTCTTTTGTTTTGTTTGTATGTCAGGTACAGGGAGAACCACTCCTATTTTATCTGAAACTGACCAGAGAACTCTTAGAAGGCTAAGAAGAGCTGAAAGAGGGAAAAATATTGTTGGAGAGGAAGAATCTGAGGAAGAATATCACGAGATGGAAGGAGACCCATCTAATCCTGAAGGAGCAGCCAATAACAACAATAATCCACCACAGAGAAGAGTTTTGGCTTCCTACACAAGTGCAGATCCTAGACATTGTGGGAGTAGCATTCTTACCCCAAATGTTAATGCAAATAACTTTGAACTAAAGCCACAACTCATCACCTTGGTTCAAACCAATTGTTCCTATGGAGGAGGATCACTTGAAGACCCTAACCAACACTTATCAACCTTCTTGAGAATTTGTGACACTGTCAAAACCAATGGTGTGCACCCTGATAGTTACAAGCTATTGTTATTTCCATTTTCTCTCAGAGACAAAGCCACTCAATGGTTGGAATCCTTCCCAAGAGGCAGCATCAACAATTGGGATGATCTAGTAACCAAGTTCCTTGCCAAGTTTTGAACCGGTAGACGAGTTTAACAACAACTTAAACGACGACGTAGTAAAACAAGACTCGATCTTAACTCAGGTGAGGAAGGTTGAGGTAGTGAGGGAAGGAGACACTGCCAACCGCAACGGAACCCACTCGTTTCTTTATAACCAACAACCGGTGGTATAGTTACTCTAAAACCCGAAGGAGACGACAAAAGTAGTTAACATTTCTTGGAGGACGACTTATTAGGTTTCGGAAAACTCTAAAATCACAGTTCGGGAGTATCTTTAAGACATTAGACAGGGTGAGTGACTTGTAAGGACCACCTGTGAAGGACTAATCGCGAAACATAGCAAGGGTACGGAGTATGTTCCCAAGTCGTAGGTAAACACACTTACAAACGTGAAGTCAGAAGTTAGATTATTGGGAAACTCCACCCA
>NC_029786.2:40359563-40365643 GCF_000816755.2 Arachis ipaensis
GTCAACACTAGCCAACCATCAACCACATGGGGAAAGAATGAGGAGAACCAAGAAGAACAACAACAAGAGCAAGTGCAGTATATGCACAACCAAGGACCAAATGAAGTGTATGGTGATACATACAATCCATCCTGAAAGAACCACCCAAACCTCAGATGGGGAGATAATCACACCCAAAACCAACAACCATGGCAGAGGAACTCAAACTAAAACACTTCAAGAAACAACCAAAACCACAACCAGCAGCAAACTAACCAAAACCCCTACAGAAAACCTCAAAACAACTACCCCAACCCCAACCATTACCAATCTAATAACCAACCCACCAACCAAAATGCCTACCATCCACCATCCACATCTCACAACCCACCGCAAGCATCACCTGAATCTCAAAGACTCACCAACTTGGAAACCTTGATAGACAAAATGTGGAAACACCAAGAAATGACAACCAAGAATCATGAAACCTCCATGAAGAGTCTAGAGAGGCAAATTGGGCAAATCTCCAAACAGATTTCTGTTGAGAGACCTTCAAGCTCACTGCCGAGTGACACAATCCCAAATCTTAAGGAAGAATGCAAGGCAATACAATTAAGGAGTGGGAGAACATTGATGAGCAACAATGACACTACAAAGAAGCAAGTAGAGAGTAGCAAAAGACCAATAGAAGATGAAAAGCAAACAAAGGCAGATGAAGCCAAGGATCAAGTTGTGATGCCAAACAAGAGCACTGAGAAACTCAAAGAGAAGAACAACCAACCACACAATTCAAAGGAAGTAATTCAAGGACAGCAGCAAGTAGGAAAGAGCATCACACCCCCACTGCCATATCCCCAGACGTTCAGCAAAGAGACTAAGGACCAACACTTTCATAAGTTCCTTGAGACTTTCAAAAAGCTGGAAATCAATATTCTCTTTGCTGAAGCACTTGAGAAAATGCCTCTGTATGCCAAGTTTTTGAAGGAGCTTATCAACAAGAAAAGAAGTTGGAATGAGAAAGAGACCATACTGCTTACTGAGGAATGCAGGGCTTTGATGAGCGGATAATTTATACGCTTTTTGACATTGTTTTTAGTAATGAGAAGAGAGATCTCCAAAGTGAGCCTACGGCCAAAAGGGAAAGGTTAACAAAAGGAAGCAAGAAACACAGAAACAAAACAAAAAGGGGTTGGAAGAACAGGAAGATTCCAATAGAAGGGCTTTCCAAAGGTGACAAAGTGCAATTGATATATCAACAACTGGGAGCAAGCCAACAGACTGATGACTATTACACTGTCAGCAACATACTCTCATTGGAGCATGCTGAAATTGAGCACCAGAGAACAAAGAAGAGGATTACAGTCATGGGAGACAAGTTGAGGCACTACAATCCTCAACCACCATAAAAGAAAGCTCCACTGTCAAGCTAGTGACAATAAAAGAGCGCTCCATGGGAGGCAACCCATGATTTAAGTTTTCTGTCAGTTAAAATTCAAAAAGCTATGATCAATTGAGCATGAATATTTTTTTTCATGAACGTACTTAATGAATGCATGCACTGTTTTGAAATATATGCTAAGACTTCCAAGTTTGGTGTGCCTTCAAGCACACCAAACCAGTTTTACAAACATTTTCAGACCATATGCTTAGTTATCCTGATGAAGCATATGACCAAACACTAAGTTTGATGTCTGCATATGTGAATATTTTCAGAAGATCAAATTTTCCTTCATGAAAATTTAAAATCATGCATCAATGATCATACAAAAAAAAAGAGAAGTATAAAGAAAGCAATCCTTATAAACATCTAACCAAGAGTGACATTGGGATTTCAAGAACACTAGTTGGAGGAAGAGACATTTTTAAACTATATAACCAAACATTAAGTTTGGTGTCCTCCAAGAAAAGTCACGGTTACAATGGATATAAGGAATGAGAGTTCATATAGTTGTGAATAAAGGAAGCATCCTTGCCACGGTTTGATAATGTTAATCCTTGATGTCTTGTTGTGATGACTAGGTGGTCAAAGAATACTCAATGAAAGAGACAAGACAAAGGGAGAGCATAGCATGAGGACAAAATCCCATCACATGTCTCAAAAAGTGAATCTGCCACTCCTTGGAATGATCACGGTATAGACCATTGAAGAAGCAAGTTTTGTCTTCATTCACCCTCACATGCACACCTTTGATTCACATAGTATCCAATTGCATCCCAGCCTTCCATTATTCATTTAAGTAACACACCACCTTCAAGCCATGCACATAACCGAATAGTTGCACACCTCTGCACTCCAACCATTCAAACTCCATTCACATCATCATTCTTCATCATATAAGCTCAGCCTCAATCACTTTTCTTGTCATAATCTCCAACTTTCTTCACATTCCCTTTAACCCCAAAGAGATCAAACAACCAAGTGATCATGGCCTCTTCCTCAAGAACCAAACGAAGAAAAGGGAAAGATCCCATGATGGAGGAGAGTACACCTGAATATGACCGATGGAGATTTAGATCTTGGTTTCATCAATTACAACTTCAATGGATGAATGAGAAGAAGATATATCCAGAGGTTCCTTTCATGTTACCAGATGAAGGGTGCCAAGAAATGAAGGACAAGATTAGAAAGAAGAAATGGGAAGAACTCGTCTCACCTATCACTCGAGTCAATGCGAATATCATAAGAGAGTTCTATGCCAATATCCCAAGACTTAACACGGGTGAAGCCCCAACGTACAAGAGTTATGTACGGGGGATGGAAACCCAAGCACTATTATGAGGTTGTGCACAAAAGCTAAAGTACCAATGGAGGACGAGAAACCAACATGGTTGAACCCGGGTATGCCTATAACCATTGAAAGAATGATGATGGCTACTGAAGTGCATCAGGGCCGAAGACCACATGAAAGAAGGCAAAGAGAAGAACCAATTGATGACAAGTCATCCTAGCCCATTTTAGCTAGTCTTTTTCTTTTATTTTCATTAGAATTATGCACTTTCTTAAGCTACAAGCAAGCCAATTAGCTAGATTTTTATGTTTCCTTTGAATGGAGGAAGAAGAGTTACAAGAGGAAGAAGAACCACAAGAGGAAGAGGAACAGCAACACAGTCCATCACACAACACTCTGGACATGACTCAGATGCAGGAAGCAATTGGAAGATTATCACAACAGTACATGAGAATTCAAGAAAGGCAAGAGGAATACCATTCACTATACATGAAAAACCAACAAGAGCAAGAAGAACTGGAGCTAAGAATGATGAACAAACAAAGTGAGTTTGAGTCAAAATTCTTCGCGATGCAAGAGGAGCATGCCTTTCAATCTCACGAATCGTTTGGAAAGTTGGTACAAATGCAAGCTGAAAATCTGAGGGCTCTCAAAGAGTTCACAACCCTCCAAGATGCAAGATATGAAGTTCAAGCCGACTACAACATAAATAGTCAAATCAAACTGAACTATATTGGAGAGCATCTGCACAACATGGATCCAGCATTCCCAACTTTCGATGAATTCTTCAAAGGGAGAGGTGAGATAGAAGTAAGCAATGCTATGAAGCTTGAAGATAGAGTAGAGGAGGCGATGAATAGAGAAACTTTTAAAAGAGTTGAAAACACTCAAGAGGAAAAAAGCTTGAGCAAAAGTTTGACCTCAAACTTTAGCTCAAACTTTTGGGAGAAAAGCTTGAGCCAACGTTTGCCTCAAACTTTTTGGCAAACGTTGGCATCACAAAATCAATACCCTGGAGGAAAAAGCTTGCGCCAACGTTTGAGGTCAAACTTTTGCTCAAACGTTGGCGCCACACTTGCACACCCTGGAGGAGAAAAGCTTGCGCCAACGTTTGCCTCAAGCTTTTTGGCAAACGTTGGCGCCACACACATTTACAAGGGGGCCAACGTTTGAGCAAAAGTTTGACCTCAAACTTTGGCTCAAACGTTGGTAGCAGCAAAGTGAAGCCATCTGGTATAAAAAGTTTGAGTAAAAGTTTGCCTCAAACTTTTACTCAAACTTTTACTCAAGCTTTTATGTTTTTCAACCCGGTTCACAATGGATCTTTCTCCAACTCCAATAGCAATCAACCAAGGCCTTTATCAACCCAATTCCATCAAGAACAAAGGCCCAATTTAAGGCTTGAAGACCATTTGAAGAAAGTGTATAAATAGCTTAGGATTTAAGTTTTCAAAGAGTTCTTTTTCTTTTGAGAATTTTCCGTTTTAGTTTTGCTGAGAGCTTTTGGTTTTGGAATTATTTTGAGTTTCTGAGTTTCGGAGAGGAGAATTGAATTCTCTTCCTCTTAGTTTTCTTGTTTTCAATTTCAATTACACTTGTCTTGAGTTTTGGGTGTTGAGAATTGGGGAAATTCTGTCTCAATCTCACCTTGAGATCTCGTTCTGTTTCTTTTACTGCATCATTAGAGAATTGAGATTTACATTCAAGCTTTCTTCTATTTTGATCTTTAATTTCTTGCAATTGAATTCTACATTTGGATCTAGGAAGGCATTGAGATCTAGACTCGGTTATCTAGTCTCTTGGGTCCTGAGATCTGGAGTTTGCATTTTAAATTCTCTGTTTAAAGCTTTCCAAGTTCATTTACATTTCCGTTAGAGATCCGGTTCAATTCAAGTCACCTTCTACTTCTCTGATTAATGCAATTTACTTTTCCTTGTTTAATTTCTGCAAATCCACTTCCCAATTCCCTTTACAATTCAAGCCATTTACATTTCTTTCACTTTAAGATTCTGCAATTTACATTTCTTGCAATCTAAGTTTCTGCAATTTACATTACTTGTTCTTTAAGATTCAGCTTATTTACTTTCTTTGCTCTTTAATTTCCTGCAATCTACCCTTCTCCCTTTACATTTCATGCAATTTAGCTTCTGTCGAATACAAACCACTCAAATCAACTCTTGATTCGCTTGACTAAATCAACCACTAAACTAAAATTGCTCAATCCTTCAATCCCTGTGGGATCGACCTCACTCCCCTTGGCAAGCAACTTGGTT
Source organism: Arachis ipaensis (assembly GCF_000816755.2). NCBI lineage: Eukaryota > Viridiplantae > Streptophyta > Magnoliopsida > Fabales > Fabaceae > Arachis > Arachis ipaensis. Next base: position 40,364,545 of record NC_029786.2, read on the forward strand.
ACTAGATCATCCCCATTGTTGATGCTCCCTCTTGGGAAGGATTCCAACCATTGAGTGGCTTTGTCTCTGAGAGAAAATGGAAATAACAGTAGCTTGTAACTGTCAGGGTGCACACTATTGGTTTTGATAGTGTCACAAATTCTCAAGAAGGTGGATAAGTGTTGGTTAGGGTCTTCAAGTGATCCTCCTCTATAGGAACAATTGTTTTGAACCAAGGTGATGAGTTGTGGCTTTAGTTCAAAGTTATTTGCATTAACATTTGGGGTAAGAATGCTACTCCCACAATGTCTAGGATCTGCACTTGTGTAGGAAGCCAAAACTCTTCTCTGTGGTGGATTATTGTTGTTATTGGCTGCTCCTTCAGGATTAGATGGGTCTCCTTCCATCTCGTGATATTCTTCCTCAGATTCTTCCTCTCCAACAATATTTTTCCCTCTTTCAGCTCTTCTTAGCCTTCTAAGAGTTCTCTGGTCAGTTTCAGATAAAATAGGAGTGGTTCTCCCTGTACCTAACATACAAACAAAACAAAAGAAACACCACCAGTAACACTTCGATCTGTTGCCAGAATGAAGTTTGGTTAGCTTAAGCAAAATTTCAAACAGTTAGTGTGTTAGTCCAAAAATAAAAGAAAATGCTTAATCTAGATCACCACCTCACTTAATCATTGTCAATCTAATCAATCCCCGGCAACGGTGCCAAAAACTTGATGTGTATTTTCGGAAAACGAATTCCAAACACACAAATCTAACCGGCAAGTGCACCGGGTCGCATCAAATAATAAAAACTCACGGGAGTGAGGTCGATCCCACAGGGATTGAAGGATTGAGCAATTTTAGTTTAGTGGTTGATTTAGTCAAGCGAATCAAGTATTGGTTGGGTGATTTGTGATTGCAGAAACTAAATTGCTTGAAATGTAAAGGGAGAAGGGTAGATTGCAGGAAATTAAAGAGCAAAGAAAGTAAATAAGCTGAATCTTAAAGAACAAGTAATGTAAATTGCAGAAACTTAGATTGCAAGAAATGTAAATTTCAGAATCTTAAAGTGCAAGAAATGTAAATGGCTTGAATTGTAAAGGGAATTGGGAATTGGATTTGCAGAA
>NC_029786.2:40366123-40369613 GCF_000816755.2 Arachis ipaensis
CCTAAAACTTAAATCCTAAGCTATTTATACACTTTCTTCAAATGGTCTTCAAGCCTTGAATTGGGCCTTTGTTCTTGATGGAATTGGGTTGATAAAGGCCTTGGTTGATTGCTCTTGGAGTTGGAGAAAGATCCATTGTGAACCGGGTTGAAAAACATAAAAGCTTGAGTAAAAGTTTGAGTAAAAGTTTGAGGCAAACTTTTACTCAAACTTTTTATACCAGATGGCTTAAGCTTGCTGCTACCAACGTTTGAGCCAAAGTTTGAGGTCAAACTTTTGCTCAAACGTTGGCCCCCTTGTAAATGTGTGTGGCGCCAACGTTTGCCAAAAAGCTTGAGGCAAACGTTGGCGCAAGCTTTTCTCCTCCAGGGTGTGCAAGTGTGGCGCCAACGTTTGCCAAAAAGTTTGAGGCAAACGTTGGCGCAAGCTTTTCTCCTCCATGGTGTGCAAGTGTGGCGCCAACGTTTGAGCGAAAGTTTGACCTCAAATGTTGGCGCAAGCTTTTTCCTCCAGGGTATTGATTTTGTGATGCCAACGTTTGCCAAAAAGTTTGAGGCAAACGTTGGCTCAAGCTTTTCTCCCAAAAGTTTGAGCTAAAGTTTGAAGTCAAACTTTTGCTCAAGCTTTTTTCCTCTGGAGTGTTTTCAATTCTTCCAAAAGTTTGAGCTAAAGTTTGAGGCAAACTTTTGCTCAAGCTTTTTTCCTCTAGTATGTTTTCAACTCTTTTAAAAGTTTGAGCTAAAGTTTGAGGTCAAACTTTGGCTCAAACTTTTTGTTCTCTCTTGCTCCTAGCCATTCCTTCTTTCTTCAACCTTCTTCAAAACTCTTTTCACCTATCATTAATCAACCAAACACATCAAAGCTTTGCTCAAAATCATGAGTTTGTTATTCTTTCATAATATATGACAATTATAGCATAAAATCTCATGAAATTGCATTAATTCATACATAGCTGATTGAATTAAAGGAAACATGAAAATCTACCCAATTGGCTTGCTTATGGCTCAAGAAAGTGCATAAATCAATTTAAAACAAAAGAAAAAGGCTAGTGAAACTAGGCTAAGATGACTTGTCATCACAACACCAAACTTAAAGCTTGCTTGTCCCCAAGCAAGAAAAGAATTATTGCGAAGAAAGAATGAGATGGAAGAGGATGTTCATGCTAGCAGAGTATTATTGGTAGTTCATGGGGTTTTTTTGTGGATATGTAAACACTCACTTCTTATTGACTTTTAGGCCTAGAAAGCCCCCTTCAAGCATCAAGCAACACACTGCTATGACCTCTCATTATTCCTTTGTCCTTGACTATTATTTTTTTCTCTAATAAGCTTTAGTTCAGTGTCATGTGTAACAAGTTCTTTTCTTTCTTTATACTTGACACATTATTCACTATAGACACTTGGCTCACATTCCTTCTTAAAACATTGATGCCCAGCACCTCTTTGGGTTACTAAATGCCTTGTAGTTAGGTTGCTCTTGATAGTGGACTTTCAGCTGATGATCCTGGGTTAGTTAACCCAAGTCACCAAGTGTTGATGCACTCCAAAGAACTTAATAATCCAAGCAGATCCCAGTACAAAGACACCACAGGCATATATTCTAAGGTTCAAGCTATTGGTGTCTAGCTTTGTTTCTTTTTTTTTCTTTTTATTCAATTGCCCATTTTTGGCTTTTTCTTTTCTCTGTTTGTTTTTTTCTTTTTAACCAAGGACTTTTATTTGATTGAGATTCATAGACAGTAGACCACTTTCTACTTAGAAGGAGACATCCTAGTTCTTTTATTCACTAAAAGTGAGATATCATACATTCACACATATATACCACCACTTACTTTTATTGTACTTCTATCTAACAGAGAACTATCTCACTTCTCATTCAAACATTTCTTTTATTAAATTGAAATTACAGGGGACAAAGCATGCTTTTTGTTAAGTGAAAGTAAACACACAAGCACACAATTAGACTAGCTTACTTATTTTAAGGGAAACAAACATAATGCAAAGACTATTTTAAACAAATAAGATGCATGCTTTTTTTTTTTTTTTGTAGTGATGAACAAGGAGCAAGTCCACCTTTCATTTGTCATGCTTTTTCTTTCTTCTTTAATATACTTGGTTGCTGGTGTTTCCTGTGTCCATGTCTGTTGTCTGTTGATCCCACCAGAACCCAGCTCTATTCATCGCCTCCTCTACTCTATCTTCAAGCTTCATAGCATTGCTTACTTCTATCTCACTTCTCCCTTTGAAGAATTCATCGAAAGTTGGGAATGCTGGATCCATGTTGTGCAGATGCTCTCCAATATAGTTCAGTTTGATTTGACTATCTATGTTGTAGTCGGCTTGGACTTCATATCTTGCATCTTGGAGGGTTGTGAACTCTTTGAGAGCCCTCAGATTTTCAGCTTGCATTTGTACCAACTTTCCAAACGATTCGTGAGATTGAAAGGCATGCTCCTCTTGCATCGCGAAGAATTTTGACTCAAACTCACTTTGTTTGTTCATCATTCTTAGCTCCGGTTCTTCTTGCTCTTGTTGGTTTTTCATGTATAGTGAATGGTATTCCTCTTGCCTTTCTTGAATTCTCATGTACTGTTGTGATAATCTTCCAATTGCTTCCTGCATCTGAGTCATGTCCAGAGTGTTGTGTGATGGACTGTGTTGCTGTTCCTCTTCCTCTTGTGGTTCTTCTTCCTCTTATAACTCTTCTTCCTCCATTGGTTCTTCTCTTTGCCTTCTTCCATGTGGTCTTCGGCCCTGATGCGCTTCAGTAGTCATCATCATTCTTTCAATGGTTATAGGCATACCCGGGTTCAACCATGTTGGATTCTCGTCCTCCATTGGTACTTTAGCTTTTGTGCACAACCTCATAATAGTACTTGGGTAGTACAACCAAGACCCGGCCGAATTCTTCTCTGCAAGTTTTTGAATGTCTTTTGCAAGGATTTCATGAACCTTCACCTCTCCTCCCACAATAATGCAACGCAACATAACAGCTCTCTTCCTGTTGACTTCTGAGGTGTTTACTGTACCCAGAATTGATCTTTTCAATAGTTCATACCATCCCTTTGCTTCCGGGGTAAGGTTTCCTCTCCTCAGATACTTGTATTTGTTCTTGGCGTCTCCTTCCCACTCTGAGTTCTCCATACAAATATCTCTAGAAATTCTATCATAATCCGGATCTCCATTTACCCTTTGGTGGTATCCAGGTTCACCAAAGCGGACTGATTTTAGTCCCAAGACTTTCTTGATGGCGTCTGAGCTAAAGTCTACTTCCATCCCCCGTACATAACTCTTGTACGTTGGGGCTTCACCCGTGTTAAGTCTTGGGATATTGGCATAGAACTCTCTTATGATATTTGCATTGGGGCTCCTCCGGTTTTTTTCAACAGTTTTTTTTTCGAGTTTTTTTCTTTTTTTTTTTTTAACGTTGTGCTGACTCTCGTTCTTTAAATGACGTTATCCCGAGGAGGACACCTAAAGGCGAGCCGTAA
>NC_029786.2:40370417-40372198 GCF_000816755.2 Arachis ipaensis
GCGAGCCGTAATAGCCTCATCTTCGGCAAGCTCCTCCGAATTTTTTCCACAGTTTTTTTCGGCTTTTTTCCGTTTTTTTTTCAGGTTTTTTTTTTTTTTAACGTTGTGCTGACTCTCGTTCTTTAAACGACGCTATCCTGACGAGGACACCTAAAGGCGAGCCGTAATGGCCTCATCTTCGGCAAGCTCCTCCGGTTTTTTTCAACAGTTTTTTCCGATTTTTTTCCGTTTTTTTTTCTGGTTTTTTTTTTTATTACGTTGTGCTGACTCTCGTTCTTTAAACGACGCTATCTTGAGGAGGACACCTAAAGGCGAGGCGTAATGACCTCATCTTCGGCAAGCTCCTCCGGTTTTTTTCACAGTTTTTTTTCCGAGTTTTTTTTTTTTTTTTTTTTTTTGTGTTTTTTGCTCGTTTCACACGCGTTTGTATGTGTGTTTTTTTGACCTCATCTTCGGCAAGCTCCTCCGGTTTTTTTTCACAGTTTTTTTCCGTCTTTTTTCCGTTTTTTTTCATTTTTTTTTTAATATACGTTGTGCTGACTCTTGTTCTTTAAATGACGTTATCCCGAGGAGGACACCTAAAGGCGAGCCGTAATGGCCTCATCTTCGGCAAGCTCCTCCGGTTTTTTTTCACAGTTTTATTTCCGAGTTTATTTTTTTGTTTTTTTTTTTTTACGTTGTGCTGACTCTCGTTCTTTAAACGACGCTATCCTGACGAGGACACCTAAAGGCGAGCCGTAATGGACTCATCTTCGGCAAGCTCCTCTGGCTTTTTTCCACAGTTTTTTTTTCCGGTTTTTTTCCGATTTTTTCCGAGTTTTTTTTCTTTTTTATTTACTTTGTGCTGACTCTCGTTCTTTAAATGACGTTATCCCGAGGAGGACACCTAAAGGCGAGTCGTAACGGCCTCATCTTTGGCAAGCTTCTCCGGTTTTTTTCCAGAGTTTTTTTCCGTTTTATTTTTTTTTTTTTTTTTTTTTTCTTTTTTTTTCTTGTAATTCAAGTTATAGTTCAATTTCAGTTATCCTTTGCAATTTCTATTTCTTGTTGATGAATTTGATGTTTGATGATATTTACATGCTTTCTTGAGTCTTTATTGTTGATTGTTTTTTTTTTATTTTGTTGTGCTGACTCTCGTTCTTTAAACGACACTATCCTGAGGAGGACACCTAAAGGCGAGCCGTAATGACCTCATCTTCGGCAAGCTCCTCCGGTTTTTTTTCCACAGTTTTTTTTCGTTTTTTTTTTAACGTTGTGCTGACTCTCGTTCTTTAAACGACGCTATCCTGAGGAGGACACCTAAAGGCGAGCCGTAATGGCCTCATCTTCGGCAAGCTCCTCCGAATTTTTTCCACAGTTTTTTCGGCTTTTTTCCGTTTTTTTTTTCAGATTTTTTTTTTTTAACGTTGTGCTGACTCTCGTTCTTTAAACGACGCTATCCTGACGAGGACACCTAAAGGCGAGCCGTAATGGCCTCATCTTCGGCAAGCTCCTCTGGCTTTTTTCCACAGTTTTTTTTTCCGGTTTTTTTCCGATTTTTTCCGATTTTTTTTTTTCTTTTTTATTTACTTTGTGCTGACTCTCGTTCTTTAAATGACGTTATCCCGAGGAGGACACCTAAAGCCGAGCCGTAATGGCCTCATCTTTGGCAAGCTTCTCCGGTTTTTTTCCAGAGTTTTTTTCCGTTTTATTTTTTATTTTTTTTTTTTTTTACGTTGTGCTGACTCTCGTTCTTTAAACGACGCTATCCTGAGATGGACACCTAAAGGCGAGCCGTAATG
>NC_029786.2:40382198-40415872 GCF_000816755.2 Arachis ipaensis
GATCTCATCCGAGATCAACCTCCAGTTTCAGGTAACCCTCGGATCATTGGCGCCGTTGCCGGGGAACCTGAAAGTCATCCCAAAATCATGGCAGACGGCCATGACAACGACCACGACTCGGATCTGGAGAACAGAACACCGCACAAGAACGCGGACACTATGCTAAAGGATACTCCGAAATCCAACGGGGACAAAAACTCACCAAATCCGGGAGCCATGGAAGCACTTCAAGATCGCTTAAAGCAACTTGAGAAAGAAACCCAGCAACAACGGGTGATCGGAAAGGATCTACAAAGAGAGGTACGGCGACGTCGAGAACTAGAAGAAAAACTACAGCAATTAGAGGCCGACCTCAAATCAAAAGCTCCTCGGACCACTCCTGAGGAAAATTCACGCAAAGAACAGGATCCATTCACCAGGGAAATCATGAAGACCAAAATCCCAAAAGATTTCAAGCTCCCGGATATGGTTTTGTATGATGGCACTACGGATCCCAACCATCATCTCAGCAATTTTAGAAGCAGAATTTACCTTACCGATGCCTCAGACGCCGTTCACTGCAAAGCTTTTCCAACAACTCTCACGAAAACGGCGATCAGATGGTTCGACAACTTACCTCCGAAGTCCATCTCAAACTTCGACAACCTGGCCAAAAAGTTCCTGGCTAGATTCTCCATCCAGAAAGATAAGGCCAAGCATGCACCCAGCTTACTAGGGATCAAGCAAGGAGATCGGGAGAGCCTCCGCAACTACATGGAAAGATTCAACAAAACATGCATGGACATACAAAGTTTACCAACAGAGGCCGCCATTATGGGGCTTATCAATGGCTTACGAGAAGGACCTTTCAGCCAATCTATATCAAAAAAGTATCCTACCTCCTTAGACGAAGTACAGGAGCGAGTGACAAACCCCAATTTGACGGTTTATCTTGTATTGAATTTAGGGGATTTTATCACCTTTTACCCACATTTATTCAATGAAATAGCATGGTTTTGTATATTCTCCTTTAATTGTGCTTAAGAGTGAAAACATGCTTTTTAGGTCTTAAAATAGCTAAATTTAATTCTCCTTGATTCCATTAGATGCCTTGATATGTTTGCTAAGTGATTTCAGATTTATAAGGCAAAGATTGGATCAAGAGAATGAAGAAAGAAGCATGAAAAGGTGGAGAACTCATGAAGAAATGAAAGAACCGGAAAGCTGTCAAGCCGACCTCTTTGCACTTAAACGACCATAACTTGAGCTACAGAGGTCCAATTGATGCGGTTCCAGTTGGGTTGGAAAGCTAACATCTGGGGCTTCGAAACGATATAAGATTTGCCATATTTGCTACACGTATGGTGGCGCGCACGCGCAAAGTACGCGCACGCACAGTTGCTGCCACCTAGTTCACTTAAAGCAAAACGTGGCCAGCGATTTTAGAAGCCTTGTGGGCCCAATCCAACTCATTTCTGATGCTATTTAACCCAAGGAGTGAAGAGGGAAACAGATGTTAGTTACCAATTAGTTTAGTTTAGCTTTGTAGTTAGTTTTGTATGAAAGGATTAGTGATTGGTTTAGAAACTATACTTGCAACGAGAATTCATTTGTGAAATTCTAAATCGTCAAAAATCCAATCGTCAAAATGGCGCCGTTGCCGGGGATTTGCAATGGTGTTATGTTATTGGTTATTGTACATATGTGAATAGTATAAATAGTTTGTCTTTTGGTTGTTTGCTAGTTTTTGTTAGTTTTATTTTGTTTTTCCATAATGAATTCTCACTTTGGCTATGAGTTTGGCTCTAATTGTGTTGTAGGGAATGTGAACTTCAATGCTAACATGTACCAAGGATGGAACACTCCAAGATGGGAGGAGCCTCAAGGAATTGATCACTCCTATTGGCATCAACCTCCGGACACTTCTAGGTATAATTTCCATCCTAATGCATGCCAATTTAATGGCTGTGGTGGCTCCTTTTATAACAACCAACCACCACCATATGCCTATGACTCGTATCCTCAACATGAACCACAACTATACTCACAAGCCTTTCCATACCAAGCACATTCCTATGATCCATATCCACCATATGACCAATCACCCATACCATATTCTCATGACCATTATGAGCAAGAAACCTTAGAACCACCACAACCCTATCAAGATTACTACCATGAACCACCTCAATACCTACCACCCCCATACCCTTACCAAGAAGAACCACCTTCCTACCATGAACCCTCTCTCCAAAATAATGAACCTTCTTATCCACCCCAAGCCCCAATAGATGATTCTCTTACCTTGCTACTTCAAGGACAAGCGGATATGCAAAGGGACACCTTAGAGTTTGTGACTAACTTGACCAAGGTAGTGCATACTTTAGCCTACAAATGTTTGAACACTCAAGGTGCTTCCGTGGCCACATGTGAAGAATCCATTGAAGATCATAGCATGAAGGAGAGATTGGAAAACCCGGTGGAAAATAAGGGAGGCTATTTTGTGTTAGAACAATTGGAGGAGCCTATGATCATTGAAGAAAAGGAAGAAGTAGTCGAAGACCTAGGGGATGTTGGAAGTCCATGGGAATGTAACATTAAAGAGCCCTCTTCCATGATTCTTGATGTTGATGTTGAGGAGGGTGTACAACCTCCAAAGCATATTATGATTGAAAACTTTGAAGAGGCTGATCAAGAGATGGATTCAATCATTGAGGAGTTCCTATTTACAATTGAATCTTTCCCCATTGGGCTTGACATGAAAATTAAGGAAGAAGATACATCACCTCTCATACCCTTGGTGAGCAATGAAAAAGAGATTGAATTGGAAGGAAGCTACCAAGAGGAAGAGGTTGAAGTTGAGGAAAGTTGCAAAGAGGTGGAGGTAGTCAAGAAAGAGCACAAGGGAGTAGACCTCGCATTGTCTAAGTGTGGGGAGGTCCCCCTTCCTAAGTCACCATCCTACACAACATTCAAGTGGGTAAAATTCTTATCTCTAATCTTTACTTTTCCACTTAAATATGGTTTGATTGAAAATGATGGTCAACTTAGAGCTCTTTGTGGAGTTAAGAGTAGGAGAGAGTTGTGTAGTGGTTGGAAACATCACTCTAAGTTCATAATGGTTGCATGCTCAAAGTTGAATGGCAATGGTTGGTGTAGAACCAAATTGCATGGGTCTAGGAGAATGTTTGGGTGCTTACTTGAGAATTCGGATCACTTCTCACCCAATTGGAATTGTGATGATCAACTAGAAGATGGGTGTGAAAATAAGATATGGGATCCCGGATCACAACATGAAGACCAATTTTGGGAGCTCATATCTTGGGAAGAACTTCACCCAAGCTTGGTGAAGAAGGTTGGAAATTCTGACAACCAATTGAAGAGCAAGCATTCTTGGAGATTCAAGGATGAGTACAAGCATAAGCCACCATGACAAAGAGCTTCCTAAATGTCCAACTTAAGGACTTAAACTAAAAGTGCTAGGTGGGAGACACCCCACCATGGTAAACTCTTTCCTTCCTCTTTTAGTTTTGTTTAATAAGTGATTTGAGTTGCCATTGTAGGTAGATTTTCATTTCATATTGATTTGTTTGTAAAGATTGGTTGTTAGTATGTTGTATTCATTAGTAGTAGATGAATAAATCCTAAAATCAAATTGCATTGTTGTGAATTGTTTGATATTTGATTGAATAAAGAAGAGTTTTGGACATTATAGGGAGCTCTTGGGCATTTTTCTGCTTTTTGGGCAAAAAAAAAAAAAAAAGGCCATCGGCGCGTTAGCACGCTGTGCGCGCGCGCGCACATTGCACTTCCGCAACTTCTGGTACAAAAACCAGAGAGTTGTGCGCGCGTTGTGCCAGCATTGTGCTGGGAGCACAAGCTCATCCACGCGTAAGCGCGCTGTGCGCGCGCGCGCGGATTGTCCCTGCTGCATCCACGCATAAGCGCGCTGTGCGCGCGCGCGCGGATTGTCCCTGCTGCATCCACGCATAAGCGCGCTGTGCGCGCGCGCGCGGATTTGCTCCCTGCTTTTCTCCTTCCTCCTTTCTCCTTCTTTCCTCTTCTCTTCTTCTTTCTTTCTCATTTTTTTTTCTTCTTCCTCTCTTGAAAGATTTTTTTTCTTTTCTCTTTTAATGTAAATAAAAAAAATTAATAATAAAAAAAATATATATATAATAACAAATAAATAAATAAATAAATAAAATACTAAAAAAATTAAAAATATAAAAAAAAAATTTTTTTCTCTTCTTCCATTTCCTTTTGTCTATTACATTTGCATACTTTTATTCTTTGCATTTTAATTCTATTTGTTCTCATTTTCTTTTCTAAATTTCTCATTTCAACAATGGTGTTGAATTCTCTCACTCAATTGTTGAGAATTTCTTGCATTTGTTTTGGTGCTTCATGACTTGTTACATTAATTGTAATATTTGTCAACACACAAGATTAGTGCTTTAGCCCTTCCTAATTCATTACCCTTTGTTTTTTTTTCTTGTACCGCTTCATCATTGAGTTAGGATAAGAATCAAATGCTTTCATGCGTATCACTAATCTTGTTTGTGTCAATTCTTATTTGATCTTGATGCTCAATATACTCTCCATGCTTTAACTTTACTCTTGCATCAAGTATCAGTTGATATGCCTTTTGCTTACATTGATTTCTCACTCACATGTCGTAGCTACCATGTAGTAGAGAATCATACTCTTATTTGGCATTAGCCCCCGCCTATGTTCTATTTACTTTGATATCTTTTTTTGTAGGCTTAATTTTCTTTCTTTTTCTCTCCTTTTAGGCTGGCCACCAAGAAAGGAGGAAACGGAAAAGCTTTTAAATGGGGCAACGAACAAGTCATCCGCACAACCTTTTTCTTGTACCGCCTTCATCATTGAGTTAGGATAGAATCAAATGCTTTCATGCGTATCACTAATCTTGTTTGTGTCAATTCTTATTTTATCTTGATGCTCAATATACTCGCCATGCTTTAACTTTACTCTTGCATCAAGTATCAGCTGATATGCCTTTTGCTTATATTGATTTCTCACTCACATGTTGTAGCTACCATGTAGTAGAGAATCATACTCTTATTTGGCATTAGCCCCCGCCTATGTTCTATTTACTTTGATATCTTTGTTGTAGGGTTAATTTTCTTTCTTTTTTCTCTCCTTTTAGGCTGGCCACCGAGAAAGGAGGAAACGGAAAAGCTTTTAAATGGGGCAGCGAACAAGTCATCCGCACAACCTTTCGAAGAAGCTCATCAATTGTAGCAACCCATCCACCTTGCTCTTCTTTGCATGCACCGAGGACGGTGCAATCTTCAAGTGTGGGGAGGTCATTCGACCGATCTCCATGGGTAACAATTTCCTTTTCAACACCAATTTTTTTTATTTTTCTTTGTTAGAGTAGCTATTGCATTGCATGATAGGTTGCATGTTAGTTAGAATTTGTACATATTCTTACCACTTCTTTCATATTAGGACTACTTGGTTATGGTGATGATTTTCTTTCCAAGAAACCGTTTTAGGGTAACCTACCAAGTTGAAAATTTTTGTTGAACTTGCTTGAAAGAATTTATTTTGGAACATGGTTTTGAGCTAAGAACACAAGCTTGTGAGATTTGAGCCTAATGGTGTGGTTACATCTTATAACCACTTATTTTCCTTCTTGCATGTAATCGTTCTCTTTCTATGATTGTAATCTTTGATTTGTTTGAATCTATATGTCCCATTATTCCTTGTATTCATGCATTTATATGATTGAGGCCATCATTTCATTAGCTCACTTATCCAAATAGCCTTACCTTTTACTCTCCTTTGTTAGCCGATTTTGAGCCTACGCTTAACCCACTTGTTCTTATTTTAGCACATTACAAGCCTTAAAGCGGAAAACAATGAATGTCCTTTATTTGGATCTTTGATTGGCTTAGGCTAGTGAGTGTGAGTGTCATCCAAGAGTGGGAAAACTTTGGGACATTGGTTGGGATAAAAGGGTGTTAGTGTTTTGTATTTTTATATTGGGGAATTGGTACATACTCATGTATTGATTAAATGTATAGACCTTATGCATTGATGTTCTCACTACTAGAAAAAGGGTTTTTTCGGACGAATTTTGAGACGAAATTGAAATAAATTTCGAACAAATTACAGACAAATTTTTTTTTTCAAACAAATTTGGGACGAATTTTTTTTGTCCCAAAAAGCCTTGTTGCTAATTTAAATTTTGTCTGAAATTTCGTCCGAAATTTTTTTCAGACAATTTTGTGACAGATTTCAAATAGGCATTTATCTACTAGATTTCTAACTATTATGATGTATTTTAGACGAATTTCAGACAGATTAGTCAACATAAAGACAACGTATTTCAGACAAATTTCAAACATAAAAATATTAATTTTTAGATAAATTTTTGCATATCAAGAAGATGACACAAATCAATCTAACAATCATATCTCAAATGATATTGACATTATTGTTGATTTACTGGATACTAATAGTACAAGATATGAAGAAGAAGAAGAAGAAGAAGAAGAAGATAATGATGATGATGATGATGATGATGATGATGAGCTACTTGGGGATGAGGACGAAGACATGGATGAGGATGAGAACGAGGACGAGAACGACGACGACGAGAACAATGAGGATGAAGATCAAAATGAATAGTATGAAAAAGTCCACTAAGAAATGTATTTATTTGTATTTTTTTTAAATTTTTAATATACCTTAATGTTATGAAAAAGTATATGACTTTTTTATTTTACGTGATTTTTTTATTGTATTTTATTTTGACTATTTTTTAGAAGATTGGATATAATTTATTGAGAAAGTCTAGGGGCCAGCACTTTTATTAAAATTTGGCCAGCAATTTAACCATAATAAAAAATGAGTAATTCTCCACCATTAGATGTAATCTCACACCATTAAAAACACTACTGATGGCTACAAATCACAAAATTTGCTGGACCCCTAGCACTCCTCTAATTTATTTTTAAGATTTTTATATATGTAATTCTTTTAGATACACTTTATCTTAAATTTGTTAAAAAATTAAATTTTGAATGATTATAACGTAAATAATTAAAAGAATAAATTAAAAAATAATATGAGGTAACTAAAAAAATGCAAAATTAAATATAAGATGGTATATAACAATTTGTATAAGAAATTTAATATTAAATATAATAAAAATAAAAGAATAAAAAAATAAGAAAATAGAGTATATAAAAAAAAATAAGAAGATAGAGTCTCTCAAGTTTAACTAAAAAAAAGTCAAATATAATATACAATGATAGGAAAAAAAACTAATAAAAATATAGTCAATTTAGTTCTAAAATTTTGGAATGAATAAGTATATTTGTTAAATTTTTTTTATTTAGTACTGAGTAGTACTACCTGAATTAAAAGAGTTATGATGAATAATAGATTAATTTACTAGTATTTTATTTTAATGGTTGATCTATAATGATTCAATTAATTATTTTAAGATTGTAATTTATTTCATATTTGATATTATATAAAAATAAATTATTAACTTAATAAACAATTAAATAATCAAAAACATACATTTAATGAAAATATAATTTTATTTTTTAAAATATTAAAAAATATATTTAAAAAATAAACCAACTAAATTTCATGGTAGCCCCACCAGAAGTACCCATTTTGTTGGCGTCAGGCACAAAATGACTTCCCCACCAGAAGTTTCAATTGGCGTGCGCCCCTCCTGAGATGACGACTAAATTCATTTCGCGGGTGCTTTGCGAACAATGGCCTTGCGCATTTTTGTAAAGCTTTCTGCATGCGTATTATGGGAATTAATATATTTTATTTATTTATTTATATAAAATTGTGTATAGTTTGAAAGAAAAAGAAAAAAATGAAAAGAAAAAGAAATAAAAGTGAAAAGGAAAAAAAAAAGAAAAGAAAAGAAAAAAATGTATATAGAAAGAAAAAAAAAAGAAGAGCAATAAAGGGGACAAAATGCCCCAAAATGAAGCTCAATAAGAATCAATGCATAAGTGTTGTGAAATGAAAAGAAAATGCATGAGTATGTGAAAAAGTGAGGAATGAGTAGTTAGATTAGTACTTAATTGTATAGGTCATTATATAGGTTAGGTGGGAAAGTTTAAGTTAATCAAAGATTCAAATCCTAAGTCCACTAGCCATATATGATCCTACCTTGACCCTAGCCCCATTACAACCTAAAGAAAAGACCTCATGATACATGTATGCATGCATTGAATAATTGTCGATTGTTAGAAGAAAAACAAATCTTGGAAAGCATGATTAGGGGAGAATTTAGAGAATCAACCCCAAACACCGAGCGACTAGAGTGCAAACACTTCCGGTGAGGGTTCGATGCTCAATTCCTTGATTCCCGGCTTTCGCGAGCGTTCTTCTTGCAAGTCTATTTGAACTTTAATTTTTATATTTGAATTGGTAGGATTCATGAATCGTTATATGATCTTGACCCTACTTGTGCATGAATGACTTGGAGGATTGATTTATTTTTAACCAAGTAGGGACAACCATTTTGCATCTAGTTGCATTCATGTAGATAGGATGCATATAGGTAGGTTACATTGAATAAATGTTGATGCCCTTTGCTTTCTCTTGGCTTAAGCATGAGGACATGCTTGGTTTAAGTGTGGGGAGGTTGACAAACCCCAATTTGACGGTTTATCTTGTATTGAATTTAGGGGATTTTATCACCTTTTACCCACATTTATTCAATGAAATAGCATGGTTTTTGTATATTCTCCTTTAATTGTGCTTAAGAGTGAAAACATGCTTTTTAGGTCTTAAAATAGCTAAATTTAATTCTCCTTGATTCCATTAGATGCCTTGATATGTTTGCTAAGTGATTTCAGATTTAGAAGGCAAAGATTGGATCAAGAGAATGAAGAAAGAAGCATGAAAATGTGGAGAACTCATGAAGAAATGAAAGAACCGGAAAGCTGTCAAGCCGACCTCTTTGCACTTAAACGACCATAACTTGAGCTACAGAGGTCCAATTGATGCGGTTCCAGTTGGGTTGGAAAGCTAACATCCGGGGCTTCGAAACAATATAAGATTTGCCATATTTGCTACACGTATGGTGGCGCGCACGCGCAAAGTACGCGCACATGCCGTTGCTGCCACCTAGTTCACTTAAAGCAAAACGTGGCCAGCGATTTTAGAAGCCTTGTGGGCCCAATCCAACTCATTTCTGATGCTATTTAAGCCAAGGATTGAAGGGAAATCAAGATACTTTTCATACTTTACTTTTACTTTTAATCATTAGTCATAGTTTAGTTTTAGAAGTAGTTAGAGTTAGAGAGAGAAGCTCTCTCTTCTCTCCAGAATTAGGAGTAGGATTGAGCAGAAAAATACATCAACATGGAAGAGAACACTCGGCTGGGAGAAACCTCAAAATCTGGGGCCTCTTACCGAGACAAAGACAAGGACTCCAAAAGGAAAGAAGATCGACATGGTGATAAAATCAAAAAATACCACAACTACACTCCTCTCAAAGCATCCCTGGTCGACGTGTACAAAGAAGTCTGCCATACAGAAAAAATCCACCCAGCACGGCCACTCAAAGGCAAAAGGGGAGGAGGAAACCGGAAGGAATATTGTGAATACCATCGAATTTGAGGGCACTCTACCAACGAGTGCTTCGACTTGAAAAATATCATAGAAAAATTGGTAAGAGAAGGAAAATTAGATCGATTTCTGGCCACCCGGGATGATGACCAAAGAAAAAGACGGAGAGACGAAGATGATGGACGAGCTGAACGGTCACCTCGGACACCAGAAAGACACGTCCACATGATACACGGCGGATTCGTAGGAGGTGGGATCACCAAATCGTCTCGAAAGAGATATCTCAAAGAAGTATATCATGTTGAGGGAAAAGAGGAAGCACCCGACATCCCGGCGATAACATTTACTAAAGAGGACGCATCCGGCATCATCTCGGGACACGACGATCCCATGGTCATCACTATTATACTGGCAAACGCCAATCTACACCGCACACTAGTAGACCAAGGGAGTTCTGCCGACATCTTATTCAAAACGGCCTTCGATAAGCTCGGCTTAGACGAAAAGGAACTTAGAGCATACCCGAACAATCTGTTTGGACTAGGAGACACTCCGATACAACCGCTGGGATATGTATCGCTACACACTACTTTTGGAAAAGGGAACCAATCTAGGACCCTCAAAATAGACTACATTGTGGTCGACGTAAGTTCAGCCTACAATGCTCTCTTAGGTCGGACAACACTCAATCAACTCGGCGCAATAGTCTCAACTCCGCATCTATGCATGAAATTCCCAACTAAAGAGTGGATAGCCATGATAAAAGCAGATCAAAAGATGGCACGTCGTTGTTATAACGAAAGCTTAAACCTCAAAGGCAGAGGAGAAGAGTTTCATACAATTGAGCTTGGCGGAGCTCAGCGTCGAGAAGAACTCCATCCGCACCCAGAAGGTGAGGTAGAGAAGGTTCAGATTGGAGACACCTCGGACAAAACGACTAATATCGGCACGGTCCTAAGAGGAGACTCAAAAGAATTACTGATACAATTCTTACGAGATAATGTCGACCTCTTCGCTTGGAAAGCCGCAGACATGCCAGGCATAGACCCTAAGCTAATGTGCCATAAGTTGGCGGTCTATCCAGGATCTCGGCCGGTGCAGCAGAAGCGAAGAAAACTCGGACCAGAACGATCCCAAGCTGTGGAAGAACAAGTACAAACGTTACTGGAGGCATAGCAGGAGCTGCGATAAGATCTCTCCCCTTCTATGCTACTTTAAGAAAGGGAAAATAGTTCGAATGGATGACAGAGTGTGAGCAAGCTTTCCGAGACTTCAAGGAGTTCTTAGGACGGCCACCTATCCTATCACGACCACGAGAAGGAGAACCACTCATATTATATCTCGCAGTAGGAAGCCGGGCGATAGCCTCAGCACTAGTCAGAGAAGACGAAAATGGGCAACAACCCGTCTACTTCATTAGCAAAGCACTACAGGGATCCGAGCTGAACTACCAGAAAATAGAAAAATTTGCCTATACTCTCATCCTAACATCTCGACGACTCCGCCCGTACTTCCAGGCTCACACCATTAAGGTTAGAACTAACCAACCCATAAAAGGAATATTGCAGAAAACAGATTTAGTAGGAAGAATTCTACAATGGGCAGTCGAGTTGTCAGAATTCGACCTCCAATATGAAGCTCAGACGGCCATCAAATCACAGTATCTGGCCGACTTCATCGCACAATTCACAGATACCCTGGAAACTCCCACAGAATGGAATCTCTACGTGGACAGTTCCTCAAATAAAACTGGAAGCGGCGCAGGCGTGATAATAGAAAGCAACCAAGGAACCCAAGTTGAGCTCTCCCTCAAGTTCGGGTTCCTGGCCTCCAATAACCAAGCGGAATATGAAGCATTATTAGCTGGTTTGAAGCTGGCTAAAGAGGTCGGAGCTCAAAAACTCAACATTTACAGCGATTCACAAGTGGTCACATCACAAATAACAGGGAGCTATCAAGCCAAAGACCCCACCATGAAAAAATATTTGGATAAAACCAAGGAACTACTCGGACAAATCGGGGAATATAAGATCTGCCACATACCCCGCGAACAAAATGCCCGAGTTGATGCACTCTCAAAACTAGCCAGCACCAAACCAGGGGTAACAATAGAAGCCTCATCCAGGAAATGTTGCAAAACCCGTCAATCTCGGAAGAGGAAAAAGTCCTGGCCATAACAAGTCAGGACCAAGGATGGATGACCTCCATAATCAACTACCTCAAAGAAGGAACACTCCCCACAGAAGAAAAGGAGGCAAAGAAGTTAAAAAGGGAGACACAGTACTACACCATCATAAACAACATCCTGTACAAAAGAGGAATCTCAATACCTTTACTAAAATACGTGCCGACCTCCAACACAAGGGAAGTGCTAGAAGAAATACATGGTGGCATTTGTGGCAATCATCTCGGAGCACGAGCTCTCGCCAAAAAAGTACTCCGGGCGGGATTTTATTGGCCAACTCTACAGAAAGAAGCCACGGAATTTCTAAAGACATGTCCACCATGTCAAAAACATGCCAACTTTCACATCGCCCCGCCAGAAGAGCTCATCAGCGTGACTTCGCCTTGGCCGTTTGCAAAATGGGGACTCGATCTTCTCGGCCCCTTCCCACAGGGATCAGGACAAGTTAAATTTCTCATAGTGGGAGTAGATTACTTTACAAAGTGGATCGAGGCAGAACCCCTAGCCAATGCCACCGCTCAAAGAAGCCGGAAATTCTTATATCGAAACATTGTCACAAGGTTCGGGGTTCCATATTCAATAACCATAGACAATGGCACCCAATTCACAGATACAGGCTTCAGAAAACTAGTAGCCGACTTGAATATAAAGCACCAGTACACCTCCGTCGAACATCCACAAGCCAATGGGCAGGCCGAAGCTGCTAACAAAGTCATATTGGCTGGATTAAAACGGAGATTACAAGATGCAAAGGGAGCCTGGGCAGAAGAGCTCCCACAGGTCCTGTGGGCATATCGAACAACGCCACATTCCACCACGAAGGAATCCCCCTTCCGACTAGCATACGGAACAGAGGCGATGATTCCAATAGAGATTGAGGAAAGGTCGCCCAGAGTAGTTCACTACAATGAGGAAGCAAACTTCCAACTTCAGAGAGAAGAGCTCGACTTGTTACCCGAAATCCAAGAAAGAGCTCGGATCAGAGAAGAAGCTCTAAAACGCCGAATGGCTTCCAGATATAATCAAAAGGTAGTGCCGAGAAATTTCACAGAAAATGATCTCATCCTAATCCGAAATGATATCGGAACAACTTGACCAGGAGAGGGAAAGCTGGCAGCAAACTGGAAAGGACCCTACCGAATTGTAGAAGTACTTGGAAAGGGCTACTACAGACTGTCTGAACTCGATGGACAAGAGCTTCCCATGTCATGGTACGCCTGCAACCTCAGAAGGTACTACAGTTAGCAAAGATAAAAGATCTCATCATTGGATGCACTCTTTTTCCTGAAAAAGGTTTTTTAATGAGGCACCAAGTTGAGATTCAGACAATCCCATATGTATATATTTGCACTTTTCCTTTAAATAAAATATATTTTAAATATTCTACAAAGATTTCAAGACACATTAATCTGAAGCATTCATCGTCTGATTATAAAGCAACAGATCGGCAGAAAGTGAAAAACAATTTCACTGCACGATCACGATAAAGACAACCGTCCGATAAAGGTGAAAACGCGATTCACCCAAAGGACGATCTAGAGATGACAACCACTTTCTACAAATCGGCAAAGATGAACACAGAACAATGTAAGAAGTTATCGAAAGTGATCCAAAAAAGAACCTGACGAGGTCTTACGGATTGCTAAAATAATAACTTAAAGACTGGCCGACGTTGAGAAGTCGGACCAAGTCAACCCAAGTTATAAGTAAACCCTGGAAAGAGGTCTGGCCAACCCTATTAAAGAGGATTACTTTAACTTAGAAGGGCTCGACATGACAAAGTCAGCCCAAAATGAGAAGTTATCAAAGTAGTCCCTGAAAGAGATCTGACAAAGATCCAAGAAAGAGGACCACAAATAACTTAAAGGAGACCGATATAACCAAGTCGGACTCCTACTACTTAAAAGTTATCAAAGTAGTCCCTGAAAGAGATCTGACAAAGATCCAAGAAAGAGGACTACAAATAACTTAAAGGAGACCGATATAACCAAGTCGGACTCCTACAACTAAAATGTTATAAAAGTAATCCCTGAAAGAGATCGGACAAAGATCCAAGAAAGAGGATTACAAAAATAACTTAAAGGAGACCGATATAACCAAGTCGGACTCCTACAACTAAAAAGTTATGAAAGTAATCCCTGAAAGAGATCGAACGAAGATCCAAGAAAGAGGATTACAAAAATAACTTAAAGAAGACCGATATAACCAAGTCGGACTCCTACAACTGGAAAGTTATAAAAGTAATCCCTGAAAGAGGTCGGATAAAGATCCAAGAAAGAGGATTACAAAAATAACTTAAAGAAGACCGATATAACCAAGTCGGACTCCTACAATTGGAAAGTTATCAAAGCAATCCCTGAAAGAGACCTGATAAAGATCCAAGAAAGAGGATTACAAAATAACTTAAAGGAGACCGATATAATGAAGTCGGACTCCTACTACTAAAAAAGTTATGAAGGTAATCCTGGGAAGATATCCGACAAAGATCCGGGAGAGGGATTACAAAAATAACTTAGAAAAGGACTGCGAAAACAACTAGGAGGACTAAAGAAATCGGTTACAAATTGTCAGAAATACAAGCCGGAGCGAGAACGAACCAAAAATCAAGTTAGACCTACCTAGTCACAACCACAAAGGATTCAAGATATAATATTCGCAGAAAAAGAGATACCAAGTCAAGCACAAAAGGCGCGATATCATCAACAATGTTATAAAAGCCTCGGAAGCCACCAAAACCTATCTCAAAAAAGCTAAAGCATGCTACCATTTGTTTTTCATAAAAAACAAAAGTTGCTAGGCAAGCAACGGGAAAGTGTCAGCAATTAACAAAACATAAAGAGTTTAAAAAAGCCCACAAGCCGGGCCAACTACATATCCAGAATAAAGTTAAAGCTAAGGGTCAGAAGATTTTTTAGCAGCATTAGGCCGAGGAGACGGAGGCCGAGTCTGGAGAGGAACGGCATCTACAGTACCGTCATCCCGGTTCAAGATCTGGCAGTCGGGTTCAGAAGCGGGAGGACCAACCTCGGCAGGGACAGCAGAAGTCGACACCTTGGTAGAGGCTACAGGGGAAGGATCGACATCATCCTCATCCTCGTCATCAGGGACAACCTTGCCATCTCTGACAATGTTCTCCAAGCTAAAGAGGGTCAGGTCGGCCTCGGGAGCAATAACCCGAACTTGTTCCTTCAGGTTCTCATAGGCAGCAGTTACACTGCCAACAAGATGACCTTGGAGTTCGGAATAATTAGCCCGGGCATTCTCCAACTCTTCTCTCAGACGCAACACCTCCCGGTAAGACGTCAAATAACTGTCCTTATGTCGCATAGCTGTGTCCTCGGCCAGTCTCAGAGAACCAGCCAGAGAAGTAGAACTAGCCTTTTCATTCTCTAAGTCTTTCTCCAACTTGGCCACCCTTACTTCAAGCTCCTCCTTCAAGGCCTTCATCCGATCAAACTCCTGTTTGGCCTCCTCCATAAAAGCTTTAGTGGCATGGAGAGGAAGACTTTGAGCAGTTCGATATAGGGCTGCCCCCATGTGTGCCAACTTGATACCACTCCGGGTGATATAATCAAAATGACGAAGAAGCGACACGTCGTCCATAGGAAGAACACCATAAGGGCCGATTTGTTGATCTACAAACTCAACCGCATCAAAGTCAAGAGCATCAAGGTTGAAAGGCTCAATTGTTCTTTGCTTTTTACTAGGAGGGGCACCGGAAGCTGCAACAGAAGATTGTGGAGGATCGACCAGACAGACCCGGGGAGTAGGAATTGCTTTCCTCGGCCCGGGAGAACTCGATATAGGAGGTTTAACTGGAGGCTGAGAAGATCCCTTTCTGGCCGCCTTGGCCGAGATGTTTAAAGCAGCGGTCGCCTTCTTCGCCTTCTTATAGGCCCTCATAGAATCATTATTCTTCGACATCTCTGAAAAACACAAAAATCAAAGACAAGTTACAACAACAGGAGAAGCAAAGCTCGAGAGCAAGTATAAAAACAAATCAGACAGTACCCAAAGCAGCCCGAACCAAAGATGGATCACTCAAAAATCTCTTCGTGTCCAAATGGGGAGGCTTCCCCCACAAATCTTCAAGAACAACTACAAAGGCCCGCTCAACCTCACTAAGCATTTCCCATGTGTAACGTGGCACTCTTACATTCTTTTGCCACTCCAGAGGAAAAGCGGGCTCATCATTTTCATCAAGAAAAAAGGGGCGAACCCCTTCAATGGCACAGACTCGGAAGAAATAGTTCTTAAAATCCTTAAACGACTCATCATACATGGCAAAAACTTTATGCCCCTGGGCCAACCTGAAAGAAACCCAGGAAGCTTTCTTTTTGGAGGAACCTCCAGGTTTGGCCGAGACAAAAAGATAAAGGAAAAGAGTTTCAGAAGGTGTTATGTCCAACTCCTGGTAAAGAAGTTGAAATATTTTGATAAAACCCCAGGAGTTTGGATGAAGCTGGGACGGAGCAATATTGCAGGACCACAACAAGTCAGTTTCAAAAGCAGTAAAAGGGAAAGTAACGTTTAATTGGCTGAAGAAGTATTCGTAAGCATAGAAAGAGGGACGCTCCCCCTCGACGGAAGTCAGAAAACAAACTCTCTCATCGGAATCAGGAGCAACAAGCTCATAATCCCCCTCGCAGGCACGGTTATCACAAATCCTATGGTGCTTCCTCAGCTCTGTGCAAAATTCAGCATCCATAATAGAAACACACAACAAAACAAGGGAGTCCAGCCAATCGGACATCCCCTCGAGAACTCTGGAAGACATCTCTACAATGTTATTGCGAGAGGACATGAGGCCAACTAATCCTACAAGTAAGAAAAGAAGATGGGATTACTAAAAACATCTCGGACAAGGGAGAAAACAACTCAACACGATGCAGGCAAACACACAAAAAAGGAAAATCCCAAGACTCAAACCAAAATCTTGGGGCATCCTTTGGAGGCAGTAACAAAGTAAGGTTTCCAGGAAAATCTACAGCTCCCACCCCAGCATTTTTCAAACAAGAAAAAGACTGTAAACAGCAAGTAGTGTCAAAAGAAAAAATCATCACAATCTATCAGCAAAAGCATTCCAAAATCAAGTACGCCAAGAAGAAACCATCAAAGGTGCGAAACTTTTTCAGAATCAGGCAAAGCAACCATCAAATAAAGCAAGAAACAGATACGGGTTTTTTCTGGATAAACGGCATCAGAACGGAAACAACAAAGAACATGCAAAACCCTAAAAGCATTAAGGAAAGGCAAAAAAGGACCATGCAGAAAATGAAGAAACTCCCAGAACGCACAACAATAGGGCATAACAAAACAAAAGATCCAAAATTTCTCTAAAGAAAGGGTCAAAATCAAAGCAAAACAAGGAGAATATATGAAATGGGACTAACCTGAAGACGATGAGAAGCTTCGAGGAGAAAGACGGAAGCACAGAAATAAAAGCTGCCCAAGAAAATCACCAAGCAACGCCGCAACGCAAGGAAGCAGAAGAACAAAATGAAAAACAGAGAGCGAAGAGAGCAGAGAAAGAAGTTACGAAAAGGGCGAAGGAGAGAAACCGTTTCTGGGTTTTCAAAATCAAAATGAAAGAGCCAAAGGGAAACGGGGCAATTAATGACAAAATTAATGAAAGCATTAAACCCTTGCACGTTCCCAAAAGCGCCGATATAAAAGCGCGCGCTTTTAGAGGAAACGTTCTACATTCAAAAAGCTGTTTTCAAAGGAATCGACAAAATGCTTGAGTTCAGCCTCACTAGACTGAAGTCAAAGAACTCAATAGAAGACCGAGCTCAGGTAGGGGCACTGTTCATACCCTGGGTCGAGCTATCCGACCCGGGATGATCGGCGACACAGCGACCGACCTCTTCAGCTCAGACTACCCGACCTCTTCTAAAAGAGCTTGGCCAAATCGACAGGAAAGCCTAATAAAGGGCCCAAATAGAGGAACACGACCCAAATCCAAAGGCAATCCCAGCCTATAGAGATAAAGGCGGTTCCCTTGAAGATAAGCTGACGTCATCCAAAACAGGATAAGATAAGATAAGATAACTAACTTATCTTATCAGAAAGGTCAGCCCACACTACTATAAATACACTGGAGCACCCAGGTATAACTCATACTCTGATTCTACATAAAACCTGCTTAATACCCGTGCTAACTTAAGCATCGGAGTCTCTTGCAGGTACCCCCCACCCTCCGGTGGCCAAGGATCAGCAGTGCAGCAAGTCCAACAAGTCGGACACAACAACTCCGGCCGCCACAAGTCAGCCGGACACGTCATCTCCGACCAGTACCACAGATCTCATCCGAGATCGACCTCTAGTTTCAGGTAACCCTCGGAACAAAGACCAATTTGGAAAGTGTATAAATAGAAGAAAATTTGATTTAGAGAGGAGTTTTTTGGCAGGCTAGTCAGTAAGGAATTTTGCCTAGGAGTTAGTTAGCATATCAGATCTTGTAATTTTTCCTTTTTGTGTTTTCCTTCTGCATTTTTCTTTCTGCAACTTTCTATTTCTGGTTTTACTTGAGCAATGATGAACTAAACCCCAAATTCATTAGGGGGAGGAGCTCTATTGTAATTCCAATGAATTAATGAAATTCTTCTTCTTCTCAATTCATTTTTGTAGCAGTTGGATATCTTCTATTTTGATTTGTAATTCTTCACTCCAGAAGGGTGTTGAATTTAATTGAATGCTTGTGTGAGCCTCGAAAGGGGAATCACTTGTGATGACAAGCCATCTTAGCCTAGTTTCACTAGCCTTTTTCTTTGTTTTTATTAGGTTTTATACACTTTCTTGCATTCTAAGTAAGTAATTTGGAATGGAAATGCATGACTTCTTTGAATCAAACAACCACCATTTAATTGATGCTAAATCATGAGGTTTAGGCTAAATCTAATTGATTTTTAATGATTTATAAACCTTGTGAATTTGGTGATACTTTGATTGGTTGTTTTGATTATTTGTAGGTGAAGAAAAGAAGAAAACAAGAAAGCGTGGCCTAAGAAGCGTGGCCCAAGGAAGAAAAAGTGTGGCCAAGGAAGGAAGAAGTGTGGCGCAACAATGAAGGAAAACCATGAAGCTCACTCCAAGAGCACCATGCTCACCAAGGGAGCGCTACATTTTCTCCCAAGGAACCAAGGTGCAATGCTCTGCTCACTTTGTGAGCTGAGCACAATATGAGGCCAAGAAACAAGGAAAGGAAAGACTAAGCTCAGCTCACCAAGTGAGCATTATCGGGCATGCATCCAAATAAATTCAAGGAAATTGTTTGACAAGTGCATTCTCCAAGATTTGAACAAATGACCAAAGGGGGTTGGGGGAGCGCTACTCATAAGAGGAAATAAGCCAAAAATGGCCAAATGCATCATCCAGGATTCGAACTCAGCACCTAGAGGAAGCAAGGAGCAAGGCACCACAAGAAAACCAAGGAAAAGCTCCAGCGCATGCACTCATCAAGTTTCGAACCAAGGACCCCTCCTTGTGAGCACCAAGGCTCAGCTCACTTGAGAGCTGAGCGCTACCCTTGGTGCATCTCACAAGCACTTTGACACGGGCCAGGGGGAGTGGAGCGCGCATCTTGACACGGTCCAGGGAGGGCAGCGCGCAACAATTTTTCACCAAGGCACCAATGCTCAGCTCACTTTGTGAGCTGAGCATTCCCCTGATGCTTCCCCCAACAATTGCACGCTACAAAGGGTCCTCACACTAAGCATCAATGCTCAGCTCCCCACTTGAGCTGAGCATCCCCCTGGAAGCAAATTCTTCAAGGGCTGAAAAATCAATCAAAAATCCAATTAAATTAAAATCTTCACCAAATTAAAAGCCCATCCAAATTCCAAAATCCAAGAATAGAAAGTGTATAAATAGGAGCTAGTTTGATGTAATTAGGACCTTTTACCTTTTTACCTTTTTCACCTTTGGAGACTTTACTTTGGAATTTTCCTTTTTAGCTTTCATTTTTTAATTTTGAGCTTTTACTTTTGAATTTCTTAGAGAATTGGGAAGGAGAATTGATCTCTCTTCTTCCTTGTTCTTGCTTGAGCACTCTTTACTTTTCTTGCTTTGGATCTTGGGTGGAGAATTGAAGAACTTCTGTTTCAATCTCACCTTGAGATCTCTTATTTTTACTTTTGCCATAATTGAAATCCAATTTCCATTTACTGCTTCATCTTCTACAATTTCTGCAATTTACTTTTCTTTATTTCTTTTGTAATTGTTCTTGTGGGATCAAGGAAGGATTTGAGATCTAGACTTGTTATCTAGTCTCTTCCACTCCTGAGATCTTCAACTTCTTTTACATTGCTGCAAATTAAGCACTGCTCATTTTCTGTTTTAAGCATTCAAAGCATTTTCACTCTTCTGTTTAAGATCTATTTCACTGCAATTCAATCTTCTCTCTTATGTTTAATGCGATTTACTTGTTCTTGTTTAATTTCTGCAATCCCAACTCCCAATCCCTTTTACAATTCAAGCGATTTACATTTCTTGCACTTTAAGCTTCAGCCATTTATATTTCTTGCAATCTAAGTTTCTGCACTTTATATTACTTGCACTTTAAGATTCAGCTTCTTTACTTTCTTTGCTCTTTAGTTTACTGCAATTCTCCATTTCCCCTTTACATTTCATGCAATTTAGCTTCTGTTAATCACAACCACTCAACCAATACTTGATTCGCTTGACTAAATCAACCACTAAACTAAAATTGCTCAATCCTTCAATGCTTGTGGGATCGACCTCACTCATGTGAGTTATTATTACTTGATGCGACCCAGTACACTTGCCGGTGAGTTCGTGTTGGATCGTTTTCCACACATAAAGTTTTTGGCGCCGTTGCCGGAGATTGAAATAGATTGACAATGATTAAGTGAAGTGAAGATCTAGATCAAGCATTTTTTCCTTTCTGTTTCTTTATTTTTCGTTCTTAACCCGCTAACTGTTTGAATTTTTGCTTAAGCTAACTAATACTTCATTCTAGCAATAGATTGAAGTGTCACTGGTTTTGTGTGTTTCTTGTGTCTTGTTTGTATGTCAGGTACAAGAAGAGCCATACCCACCTTTCAGGAACAAGACGAACGAACTCTCAGGAGATTAAGAAGAGCTGAAAGAGGGAAAGGCATTGTTGGAGAAGAAGAGTCAGAAGAAGAATTTTAAGACATGGAGGAACATTCAACCAATCCACCAAATCCACCAGGAGGAGCAGCCAATAACAACAACAATCC
This sequence comes from Arachis ipaensis, assembly GCF_000816755.2. Lineage (NCBI taxonomy): Eukaryota > Viridiplantae > Streptophyta > Magnoliopsida > Fabales > Fabaceae > Arachis > Arachis ipaensis. Next base: position 40,403,169 of record NC_029786.2, read on the forward strand.
ACCACAGAGGAGAGTTTTGGCTTCCTATACTTTTGCAAATCCTAGACATTGTGGAAGCAGCATCTTAACCCCAAATGTTAATCCAAATAATTTTGAACTAAAGACACAACTCATCACTTTAGTTCAAAACAATTGCTCTTATGGAGGAGGACCACTTGAAGACCCCAACCAACACTTATCCACTTTCTTGAGGATTTGTGACACAGTCAAAACCAATGGAGTGCATCCTGACATCTACAAACTGCTATTATTTCCATTTTCTCTCAGAGACAAAGCTACTTAATGGTTGAAATCTTTCCCAAGGGACAGCATAGACAACTGGGATGATCTGGTAACCAAGTTCCTTGCCAAATTCTACCCACCTCAGAGGGTTATTAGATTGAAGACTGAAGTACAAACATTCACACAAATGGATGCTGAGCCTTTGTATGAAGCATGGGAACGATACAAGGCTTTATTTAGGAAATGTCCTCCTGGAATGTTCACTGAGTGGGATAGATTGCAAAATTTTTATGAAGGCTTGACACTGAAATCTCAAGAGGCCTTAGATCATTTAGCTGGAGGTTCTTTGCAACTCATGAAAACTGCAGAGGAAGCCCAAAATCTCATTGACATGGTGGCCAATAATCAGTACTTCTTTGCTCACCAAAGACAATGCCAACCATCACAGAGGAAAGGAGTGATGGAGTTGGAAGGAGTGGACTCAATCTTGGCTCAAAACAAAATGATGCAGCAGCAAATTCAACAACAATTTGAGCAAATGGCCAAGAGGATTGATAATCTCCAAGTTGCAGCAGTTAACACAAGCCAACCATCAACCATATGGGGGCAAAATGAAGAAACTCAAGAAGAGCAACAGCAAGAACAAGTCCAGTACATGCACAACCAAAATTTTGGGCCAAATGAAGTCTATGGTGATACTTACAACCCTTCATGGAAGAACCATCCCAACCTCAGATGGGGAGACAACCACAATCAAACTCAGCAGCCATGACAGAGAAACTCAAACCAAAACAGTTGGAAAAACACAAACCAAAACAACCAACAGAATCATAGCCAAGCCACATACAGAAAACCACAAAATACCTACCCCAATTTTAACCATCATCCATCCAATAACCAAGCCTCAAATCAAAACACTTATCCTCAACCCTCAACACCCCACAATCAACCAATCTCACAAGACTCTCAGAGGATTAACAACTTGGAGCTCTTAATGGAAAAGATGATGAAGCACCAAGAGATAATATTAAGGAACCAGGAAGCCTCCATGAAAAATATGGAAAGGCAAATTGGACAACTCTCCAAAAAGATCACCATTGAAAGGCCATCAAGCTCACTACCAAGTGACACTATTTCTAATCCAAAAGAGGAGTGCAAGGCAATACAACTAAGGAGTGGAAAGATCCTGGTGAAAAACGAAGAAGCAACTAAGAAGCCAAAAGAAAGTGACATGAAACAAGCTGAAGAAGAGGCAACCAATGACAAGGAGGAGACAGCAAGCAAGCAGACCTCAGAGGAGCTCAAAGAAAGGGAAGATCAGCCACAAAAATCAAGGAAAGAGAAGGAAGCAATGAGAGAGCCAACCAAGGAACAAAGGCAGGGAATGAACTTCACACCACCTTTGCCATATCCTAAAAGATTCAACAAGGAGACTAAAGACCAACAATTCCTTAAGTTTCTTGAAATCTTTAAGAAATTAGAGATAAACATTCCATTGGCTGAAGCATAGGAACAAATGCCCTTGTATGCAAAGTTTTTGAAGGAGCTTATCAACAAGAAGAGGAGTTGGCAAGAGAAGGAAACTATACTTCTCACTGAAGAATGTAGTGCTGTGATTCAAGGATGTATCCCACCAAAGCTCAAAGATCCAGGGAGCTTTGTAGTTTCATGTACCATAGGCAAAATGACCTTAGACAAAGCTCTCTGTGACCTTGGTGCTAGCATTAATCTGATGCCGCTATCAATGATGAGGAAGCTTGCCATAGAAGAACTCAAACCTACCCGGATGTCTTTGGTGATGGCTGACAGATCAATCAAGACACCCAATGGCATTGTGGAAAACCTGTTAGTGAAGGTTGGGGAGTTTATCTTCCCTGCAGACTTTGTAATTTTGGATACTGAGGAAGAAGGAAACAACTTAATCATCTTGGGAAGACCATTTTTAGCCACAGCCAGAGCCATTATTGATGTAGAAAAGGGAGAGATGATCTTCAGGGTGCATAACGAGCAAATGGTCATTAATGTCTTCAAATCAATGCAACATCCCCCTGAACAAGAGAACTATATGAAGGTGGATATGATAGAAAGTCTGGTGGAGGAAATATTAGAAGCCACTTGTCATGAGCAACAGGAAGAAGAAGTGGTAGAAATCTCTAGTGAAGATAAGGAGAAAGAGAAGCCAAAACAGGAATTGAAACCTCTTCCCCCTCACCTTAAATATGTGTTCCTGGGAGAAGAAGAAACCCTACCAGTGATCATTAACTCTTCATTGAATATGGAAGAAGAAACAAGACTGATTGAAGTGTTGAAAGCTCACAAAGCAGCCTTGGGTTGGACAATTGACGATATCAAAGGCATTAGCCCAGCCATTTGTATGCATAAAATTTTGCTGAAAGAAGAATCAAAGCCTGTGGTTCAACCCCAAAGAAGGCTCAACCCAGCCATGAAGGAGGTAGTTCAAAAAGAAGTCATGAAGCTATGGAATGCTGGAATAATTTTTCCAATCTCTGACAGCTCATGGGTGAGTCCGATTCAGGTTGTACCAAAGAAAGGAGGAATGACAGTCATCACCAATGAGAAGAATGAGTTGATCCCCACTAGAACGGTGACTGGGTGGAGGATGTACATAGATTATAGAAGGTTGAATGATGCCACAAGGAAAGATCATTTTCCTCTCCCATTCATTGATCAGATGCTGGAAAGATTGGGCGGCCATGCCTATTATTGCTTCTTGGATGGGTATTCTGGGTACAATCAAATCATGGTAGACCCCAAGGACCAGGAGAAGACTGCCTTCACATGTCCGTTTGGAGTTTTTGCATACAGAAGGATGCCCTTTGGGCTATGCAACGCCCCAGCCACATTTCAGAGGTGTATGCTTTCCATTTTCTCTGATATGGTTGAAAAATTTTTAGAAGTCTTCATGGATGATTTTTCTGTCTTTGGAAATTCATTCAATACTTGTTTGCATCATTTAACTCTTGTTTTGAAAAGATGCCAAGAAACTAACTTGGTCTTGAACTGGGAAAAATGCCATTTCATGGTTCCTGAAGGGATAGTTCTTGGGCATAAAGTGTCATGCAAAGGTATAGAAGTTGACAAAGCTAAAATAGAAATTATTGAAAAACTTCCTATACCCGTTAATGTGAAAGCAGTAAGGAGTTTTCTTGGGCATGCTGGTTTCTACAGAAGGTTCATCAAAGATTTTTCAAAAATAGGAAAGCCATTGAGCAATTTGCTAGTGGTTGACAACCCTTTCATCTTTGATGGCAACTGTAAGCATGCCTTTGAAACCTTAAAGAGAAAACTCATCACAGCACCAATCATCACACCCCCTGATTGGAACCTACCTTTTGAACTTATGTGTGATGCAAGTGACCTTGCTATTGGTGCTGTGCTGGGACAAAAGAAAGATAAGTTGCACCATGTCATATATTATGCCAGCAAAGTGTTAAATGAAACACAGAAAAATTATACAACCACTGAGAAAGAACTTTTGGCAATTGTTTATGCATTTGATAAGTTTAGACAATACTTGATTGGCTCAAAAGTTATAGTGTACACTGACCATACTGCTCTCAAGTATTTAATGTCTAAACAGGATTCAAAGCCAAGGCTTATTAGGTGGGTGCTGCTACTACAAGAGTTTGACATTGAAGTAAAAGATAGAAAGGGAAGTGAAAATCAAGTGGCAGATCATTTATCAAGAGTACCACAAGAAGCCTATCAAGATAGACCACATCAAGTAAATGAGAATTTCCCTAATGAGCACTTGTTCTAAGTTCAACAAGCACCTTGGTTTGCTGACATAGCAAATTACAAAGTAGGAAGGAAGATACCTCAAGAATTCTCCAAGCAACAAGTGAAAAAGCTACTCAATGAAGTAAGGAAGTTCTTGTGGGAGGAACCCTTCTTATTCAAGAGGTGCTCTGATGGAATGATTAGGAGGTGTGTCCCTGAAAATGAAGTAAAGGATATATTGTGGCATTGTCATGGATTAGCATACGGTGGGCACTTTGGACCAGAGAGAACAGCTGCAAAGGTACTACAAAGCGGCTTCTATTGGCCAACTATCTTCAAGGATGCCAGAGAGTTTGTTCACCAATGCAATGAATGCCAAAGAGCTGGAGGATTGACAAAAAGGAATGAGATGCCTCAAAATTTCATCTTGGAAGTAGAGCTATTTGACCTATGGGCATTGATTTCATGGGACCTTTTCCCCCTTCTTACTCTTTCAGATACATCTTGGTGGCAGTGGAATATGTCTCCAAGTGGGTGGAAGCCATAGCCACAACCACTTGTGATGCACAGATTGTTCTTCAGTTCCTCAAGAAACAGATTTTCACTAGATATGGAGTGCCCAAGGGTCTTGTCAGCGATGGTGGTGGTCACTTCTGCAACAAGCAAATGGAGAAACTCCTCCACAAATATGGAGTAATCCATAAAATAGCCACACCATACCATCCTCAGACCAATGGCCAGGCTGAATTAGCAAATAGAGAATTGAAGAAAATCTTAGAGAAAACAGTGGGAAGCACAAGGAAAGATTGGGCCAGGAAGCTAGAAGATACACTCTGGGTATACAGGACAGCTTTCAAAACTCCCATTGGAAAATCCCCATTTCAGCTATTATATGAAAAATCTTGTCACCTCCCGGTAGAGCTTGAACATAAAGCTTTTTGGGCTACTAAACTCCTCAACCTTGACTCTCAAGCAGCAGGAGAAAAGAGACTGCTACAACTAAATGAGTTGGATGAGTTTAGACTAGAAGCTTATGAGAGTGCCAAGATATACAAGGAAAGAGCTAAGAGGTGGCATGACAAGAAGATCTCAAAGAAAGAGTTCAAGCAAGGTCAGCAAGTGCTACTGTATAACTCAAGGCTCAAGATCTTCCCTGGCAAGCTCAAGTCCAAGTGGACGGGTCCGTATCTAGTAACAAAAGTTTTTCCCTATGGAAGTCTTGAGTTGCTAGATGAAGCTACACAGAACCACTTCATAGCAAATGGGCACAGAGCAAAGCCTTACTTAGGAGGACAATGGGACAAGGAAAAAGAAGTTCAGAATCTGACTTGAACAAGAATAGAGGATGTCAAGCTAGTAACAATAAAAGAGCGCTTGTTGGGAGGCAACCCAACCTGAGGTAGTATTCTTTTCGTAGCTATTTCAATAAAAATGTTAATGAACCTTATCTATAGTGCAAGAAGCTAAGTTTGGTGTTGCACACCAGAACAATATGAGGGAGAATGAAGGATTCTAAGTTTGGTGTTCCACCAGAATCCCACTCTCATCTTCTGCATAATGCTAGCTTCGAGCATTTAGATAAACTAGTTAATTATTTTGCTGTTTTCTAGTCATTAGTTTTACACATTTGAAAAAGGAAAAAAGATTTCACATATAAATTGTTGCATGAGAAACAGTGGCAAGGAACTAAGTTTGGTGTTCACACACCAAAGTAAGTTCAAGAGCCCACACATAAGCTTTGCAGATTTACCAATACCTAAAAGGGTTGAACAGCAAGCAACATTTGAAAAGCAGGCAGGAAAATAGCCAACAAATTAAAGAACACTTGCATTACAACTCAAAAGGAACAAACAGAAGGAAGAATGAAAAGCTGCAACCCAACAGGTTGTATTTATACTTGATCCTTGTTGTTGTGTAATGATTGAATTCAGAGAGCCCTTTATGTCTGGCTGAAATGATTATTTAGTTGCAAGTGGAAGTACATGTTGAAAAAGAAAGCTATCTGCATAATTTTTGCTTGAAAGTTATCTGCATAATAATTGTCATCATTCATCAACTTGAATGCTTTGTTTTGTTTTCCCTTGTTGTTTGAATAAAAGAGAGATGTTTGGTTTAGAAAAGTAATTGTTTAATGTTGCAAAAGTTAGAATAAAAGTTAGTGGTGGTATATGTGTTTGATTTAATTGATAGCTCATAGAATAACTGTTGCAAAATGACTTGTTACTTGAAGCCTAAGCTAGTTTGCTGCTATTATTTCTCAATTATTGAAGGTCCCTTGAAAATAAACCAAAACAGAAAGAAAAAGAAGAAGAAAAGCCAAAAGTTGGCAAAGAAACAAACAATAAGGCTAGACACCAATAGCTTGGACTCTAGGACATATGCCTGTGGTGTTTATGTACTAGGATATGCTTGGACAAGTAAGTTCTAAGGAGTATCTCAAAACTTGGCAACTTAGATCAACTGATTTGGGATTGCCAACTGAAAGTCCACAATAAAGAGCAACCTAGCTACAAAACATTTAGTAATTCAAAGAGATACTGGGCATCAATGATCCTAGGAGGGAAAAAGGTGAGCCATGTGTCTGTGGTGAAGAAATGTTGAGTGAAATTAAGCCAAAGGCCACTGCAACATTTGCCACCAAGCCTTCAATAAGTAATAAGCTCTTTATGCAAAAGAAAAAAAGGAAAAACTAACAAGGGAAATGAGCAAAAAGTGAGGAGTTATAGCAGCAACCTTGGTGAACCCTTAAAGAAACATTGTTTGTTTTGACAGCAATCAATAAATGAGCTACTTTTGATCTGCATAAAACCCCATAGACCAAATTCAACTATCTGCTGAATAAGAACATATAGCCTTATCTATTTCATTCTATCTTCTCTTATGTTTAGTGCTTGCTTGGGGACAAGCAAGTTTTAAGTTTGGTGTTGTGATGACAAGCCATCTTAGCCTAGTTTCACTAGCCTTTTTCTTTATTTTTATTAGGTTTTATACACTTTCTTGCATTCTAAGTAAGTAATTTGGAATGAAAATGCATGACTTCTTTGAACCAAACAACCACAATTTAATTGATGCTAAATCATGAGGTTTAGGCTAAATCTAATTGATTTTTAATGATTTATAAACCTTGTGAATTCGGTGATACTTTGATTGGTTGTTTTGATTATTTGTAGGTGAAGAAAAGAAGAAAACAAGAAAGCGTGGCCTAAGAAGCGTGGCCCAAGGAAGAAAAAGTGTGGCCAAGGAAGGAAGAAGTGTGGCGCAACAATGAAGAAAAACCATGAAGCTCACTCCAAGAGCACCATGCTCACCAAGGGAGCGCCACATTTTCTCCCAAGGAACTAAGGCGCAATGCTCTGCTCACTTTGTGAGCTGAGCACAATATGAGGCCAAGAAACAAGGAAAGGAAAGATGATGCGCATAAACTTGTTATGCTACGATTTAGGAAATTGCACGATTGGCAAAATTCCTTCCGGCAAGTGCACCGGTTATCGTCAAGTAAAAACTCACAATAACTAAGCTCAGCTCACCAAGTGAGCATTATCGGGCATGCATCCAAATAAATTCAAGGATATTGTTTGACAAGTGCATTCTCCAAGATTTGAACAAATGACCAAAGGGGGTTGGGGGAGCGCTACTCACAAGAGGAAATAAGCCAAAAATGGCCAAATGCATCATCCAGGATTCGAACTCAGCACCTAGAGGAAGCAAGGAGTAAGGCACCACAAGAAAACCAAGGAAAAGCTCCAGCGCATGCACTCATCAAGTTTCGAACCAAGGACCCCTCCTTGTGAGCACCAAGGCTCAGCTCACTTGAGAGCTGAGCGCTACCCTTGGTGCATCTCACAAGCACTTTGACACGGGCCAGGGGGAGTGGAGCGTGCATCTTGACACGGTCCAGGGAGGGCAGCGCGCAACAATTTTTCACCAAGGCACCAATGCTCAGCTCACTTTGTGAGCTGAGCATTCCTCTGATGCTTCCCCGAACAATTGCACGCTACAAAGGGTCCTCACACTAAGCATCAATGCTCAGCTCCCCACTTGAGCTGAGCATCCCCCTGGAAGCAAATTCTTCATGGGCTGAAAAATCAATCAAAAATCCAATTAAATTAAAATCTTCACCAAATTAAAAGCCCATCCAAATTCCAAAATCCAAGAATAGAAAGTGTATAAATAGGAGCTAGTTTGATGTAATTAGGACCTTTTACCTTTTTACCTTTTTCACCTTTGGAGACTTTACTTTGGAATTTTCCTTTTTAGCTTTCATTTTTTAATTTTGAGCTTTTACTTTTGAATTTCTTAGAGAATTGGGAAGGAGAATTGATCTCTCTTCTTCCTTGTTCTTGCTTGAGCACTCTTTACTTTTCTTGCTTTGGATCTTGGGTGGAGAATTGAAGAACTTCTGTTTCAATCTCACCTTGAGATCTCTTATTTTTACTTTTGGCATAATTGAAATCCAATTTCCATTTACTGCTTCATCTTCTACAATTTTTGCAATTTACTTTTCTTTATTTCTTTTGTAATTGTTCTTGTGGGATCAAAGAAGGATTTGAGATCTAGACTTGTTATCTAGTCTCTTCCACTACTGAGATCTTCAACTTCTTTTACATTGCTGCAAATTAAGCACTGCTCATTTTCTGTTTTAAGCATTCAAAGCATTTTCACTCTTCTGTTTAAGATCTATTTCATTGCAATTCAATCTTCTCTCTTATGTTTAATGCGATTTAGTTGTTCTTGTTTAATTTCTGCAATCCCAACTCCCAATCCCTTTTACAATTCAAGCGATTTACATTTCTTGCACTTTAAGCTTCAGCCATTTATATTTCTTGCAATCTAAGCTTCTGCACTTTATATTACTTGCACTTTAAGATTCAGCTTCTTTACTTTCTTTGCTCTTTAGTTTACTGCAATTCTCCCTTTCCCCTTTACATTTCATGCAATTTAGCTTCTATTAATCACAACCACTCAACTAATACTTGATTCGCTTGACTAAATCAACCACTAAACTAAAATTGCTCAATCCTTCAAAACCCCTGTGGGATCGACCTCACTCATGTGATTTATTATTACTTGATGCGACCTGGTACACTTGCCGGTGAGTTCGTGTTGGATCGTTTTCCACACATCAACTTGCATTAGAATTGGAGCTCTATCCTTCACTACTCTCTTGATCAACATCATTCGGGAGGAATTGAGATCTAGAGAGTTAGTGTGGCTTATGGACGAGAAAAAATGCTTAACCTCTTCTCATGACAATTAGATCAAGGAATTGGCAAGATTGATTGTGATTAGAGAGATTGGATTGCCAAGGAATTGGGATCCAATCAATTTCAATCTGCCATAGATCTACTCAAATGATTGAGGAAGGAGTTGAGATCCATTTGATTCATGAAGGATTAGAATATCTCCGATCCCTGATGAATCAACTTCTCTGATTTTCTTCATTTTAAACTTCTCTAATTTCATTTTTCATTTGATTTGTCTTGCTGTTTGAATCCCTGCACCCATTTTCCTTTATAATTCATACAATTTAAGTTTCCTCGCAATTTAGAATCTACTATTTTAATTTCTTGCACTTTAAGATTCAGTAATTTACATTTCTTGCAATTTAAGTTTTAGCTCTTTTAAATTTCTTGCACTTTAAAATTCAGCAATTTAAGTTTCTTGCCATTTAAGTTTCAGTCAATTTACATTCTGCAGCTTAGATTCATTGCTATTTACATTCTGTCAATCAATTTTCACTCAATTAATCAATATTAGCTTAACTAAATTCATCACCATACTAAAGTTGCTTAATCCATCAATCCCTGTGGGATCGATGGTATGCGAAATTGTTACTCGGGTTGTAAAATTTGTTGTTCGTTCTCTCCCTGGCAATGGCGCCAACAAACTGGTGCACAATACCATGGTCCAAACATAACTTCACAACTTCGCACAACTAACCAGCAAGTGCACTGGGTCGTCCAAGTAATAAAACCTTACGTGAGTAAGGGTCGATCCCACAGAGATTGTTGGTATGAAGCAAGCTATAGTCATCTTGTAAATCACAGTCAGGCGGATATTAAATGGTTATGGAGTTTTCAAATAATGATAATAAATAAACAGAAAATAAAGATAAAGATACTTATGCATATCATTGGTGAGAATTTCAGATAAGTGTATAGAGATGCTTTCGTTCCTCTAAACCTCTGCTTTCCTGCTGTCTTCATCCAATCAATCTTACTCCTTTCCATGGCAAGCTTTATGTAGGGCATCACCGTTGTCAATGGCTACATCCCATCCTCTCTGTGAAAATGGTCCAAATGCTCTGTCACGGCACGACTAATCATCTGGAGGTTCTCGATCATACTGGAATAGGATTCACCCTCCTTTTGCGTCTGTCACTACGCCCAGCACTCGCGAGTTTGAAGTTCGTCACAGCTATCCCTTCCCGGATCCTACTCGGAATACCACAGACAAGGTTTAGACTTTCCGGATCTCAAGAATGGCCATCCATGGGTTCTAACTTATACCACGAAGATACTAATAACTCGGACTCAGTCCCCTGTATTAGATATCTAAGAGATATTCATTCTAGCTTGTTTGCATGTAGAACAGAAGTGTTTGTCAGGCACGCATTCATAAGTGAGAATGATGATGAGCGTCACATAATCATCACATTCATCATGTTCTTGGGTGCGAATGGATATCTTAGAAGTGGAATAAGTTGAATTGAATAGAGAAACAGTAGTACTTTGCATTAAATCATGAGGAACAGCAGAGCTGCACACCTTAATCTATGGAATGTAGAAACTCTACCGTTTGAAAATACATAAGTGAAAGGTTTAGGCATGGCCAAATGGCCAGCCCCCAACGTGATCAATATGATCCAAAGTTGAACTAAAAATCATAATATGTAAATACAATAGTAAAAAGTCCTATTTATACTAAACTAGCTACTAGGGTTTACAGAAGTAAGTAATTGATGCATAAATCCACTTCCGGGGCCCACTTGTTGTGTGCTTGGGCTGAGCTTGAATGTTACACGTGCAGAGGCTTCTTCTGGAGTTGAACACCAAGTTGTAACGTGTTTTTGGCGTTCAACTCTGGTTCGTGACATGTTTCTGGTGTTTAACTCCAGACTGCAGCGTAGAACTGGCGTTCAACGCCCTTTTGCGTCATCTAAACTCGGCCAAAGTATAGACTTTTATATTATGCTGGAAAGCCCTGGATGTCTACTTTCCAACGCAATTAGAAGCGCGCCATTTTGAGTTCTGTAACTCCAGAAAATCCACTTTGAGTGTAGGAAGGTCAGAATCCAACAGCATCAGCAGTCCTTCTTCAACCTCTGAATCTGATTTTTGCTCAAGTCCCTCAATTTCAGCTAGAAAATACCTGAAATCACAGAAAAACACAAAAACTCATAGTAAAGTCCAGAAATGTGAATTTAACCTAAAAACTAATAAAAACATCCCTAAAAGTAACTAGATTCTACTAAAAACATACTAAAAACAATGCCAAAAAGCGTATAAATTATCCGCTCATCACAACACCAAACTTAAATTGTTGCTTGTCCCCAAGCAACTGAAAATCAAATGGGATAAAAAGAAGAGAATATACTATAAATTCCAAACTATCAATGAAGCATAGCTCCAATCAGATGAGTGGGACTTGTAGCTTTTTGCCTCTTGAATAGTTTTGGCATCTCACTTTATCCATTGAAGTTCAGAATGATTGGCATCTATAGGAAGTTAGAGTTCAGATCATGTTATTGATTCTGCTAGTTCAGTATGTTGATTCTTGAACACAGCTACTTTATGAGTCTTGGCCGTGGCCCTAAGCACTTTGTTTTCCCGTATTACCACCGGATACATAAATACCACAGACACATAACTGGGTGAACCTTTTCAGATTGTGACTCAGCTTTGCTAAAGTCCCCAATTAGAGGTGTCTAGGGTTCTTAAGCACACTCTTCTTTTTCTTTGGACCTTGACTTTAACCGCTCAGTCTCAAGTTTTCACTTGACACCTTCACGCCACAAGCACATGGTTAGGGACAGCTTGGTTTAGCTGCTTAGGCCAGGATTTTATTCTTTTAGGCCCTCCTATCCACTGATGCTCAAAGCCTTGGGATCCTTTTTATTTACCCTTGCCTTTTGGTTTTAAGGGTTATTGGCTTTTTGCTCTTGCCTTTTAGTTTTAAGAGCTTTTGGCTTTTTCTGCTTGCTTTTTCTTTTTCTTTCTATTATTTTTTTTCGCCATTTTTCTCTTTTTTTTTTTCGCAAGCTTTCTGTATTCACTGCTTTTTCTTGCTTCAAGAATCAATTTTATGATTTTTCAGATNCCACTGATGCTGGGATCCTTTTTATTTACCCTTGCCTTTTGGTTTTAAGGGTTATTGGCTTTTTGCTCTTGCCTTTTAGTTTTAAGAGCTTTAAGAGCTTTGGATTTACTTTTCTTACTAACTATTTTAATTATGTAGGATTTAATTTATGGAAAACTATATGTGACTAGAACCTAATTCCTTAGACCTTTCTAGTCTCCTCTAACTTTCATCAACCGCCAATTTCTTTGTCAATTAATTCCAATTAGGGGGTGAAGTTTAACTCTAGTTATTATGCCACAAAAATCCTAATTATCCAAATATAAGAGGATTATATGTCACGTATCCCGTTAAGTTCAGATAATTAGAATTTAGGAGAAATTGTTTTCAAGCTGTTGTTCAAGTAAAGAGCTTTTCCAAGTTATACAAGAACTCAATTAGAA
>NC_029786.2:40419439-40431156 GCF_000816755.2 Arachis ipaensis
TTGCTTCAAGAATCATTTTTATGATTTTTCAGATTATCAAATAACATGTCTCCTTGTTATCATTCTTTCAAGAGCCAACATATTTAACATTCATAAACATCAACTTCAAAAGACATATGCATTGTTCAAGCATTCATTCAGAAAACAAAAATTGTTGCCACCACATCAAAATAATTAAACTAGTTTCAAGGATGAATTCGAAACCATGTACTGCTTGTTCTTTTGTTTTTAGAACATTTTTCATTTAAGAGAGGTGATGGATTCATATTCACTACTTTAAGACATAGACACTTAAATACTAATGATCATGTAACAAGACACAAATATAGATAAACATTTAACATAAAAACGAAAAACAGAAAATTTAAGAACAAGGAATGAGTCCACCTTAGTGATGGTGGCGTTTCCTTCTTGAGGAACCAATGATGTCCTTGAGCTCTTCTATGTCTCTTCCTTGTCTGTGTTGCTCCTCCCTCATTGCTCTTTGATCTTCTCTAATTTCATGGAGGATGATGGAGTGCTCTTGATGTTCCACCCTTTGTTGCTCCCGATGATTGTGTGGAGGAAAATGTATCCCCTGAGGTATCTCAGGGATCTCTTGATTTACAATCAAATGTTCTACCACTGAGCTATAGACCCTTGAGATGAATCTTTCCATCTCCTATGACTTGGAGGCGGAAGCTTTTGTCTTCCATTTCATCTTTCTAGAGGTTTCTCTGGCCTTAGGTGCCATCAATGGTTATGGAAAAATAAAAAAAGTAATGCTTTTTCCACACCAAACTTAGAATGTTGCTCGCCCTCGAGCAAAAGAAGAAAGAATAGAAGAAGAAGAAGAAGATATGGATGTGAGTGGTGAAGAGGTGATGGGGAAGAGAGATTGAGGTGATATAGGATTATGAGGAGGGAAGGTGAGTGGAGGTATGTGGGGATCCTGTGGGGTCCACAGATGCTGAGATGATCCTGTGGGGTCCAAAAATCCTGAAGTGTCAAGGAATTGCATCCCTGCACCAATTAGGCATGTAAAATGCCTTTGCATGCAATTCTGGTATTTAAATGCCAAATTGGTGCTTGTTCTGGGCATTCAGCGCCAGCTTTCCTCAGTGTGCATTCCTGGCATCTGAACGCTAGGATGCTGCTTGTTTTGGGCGTTCAACGTCAGATCCATGCTCTGTTCTGGCATTGAACGCCAGCCAGATGCTCCTTACTGGCGTTTAAACGCCAGTAAGCCCTTCCTTCAGGGTGTGATTTTTCTTCTGCTATTTTTTATTCTATTTTTGATTTTTCTATTTATTTTGTGACTCCACATGATCATGAACCTAATAACACATGAAAGAACAATAAAAATAAAAATAAAATTAGATAAATAAAAATTGGGTTGCCTCCCAACAAGCGCTTCTTTAATGTCAATAGCTTGACAGTGGGCTCTCATGGAGCCACACAGGTGATCAGGTCAATTTTATAGATACCTCAAAGATTCCCAGTTTCCCCATTATAGAGAGTGGCATGAGGTTTATTCCTGACTCCAGATCACATAGAGCCTTCTCAAAGGTCATGGTGCCTATGATACAAGGTATTAGGAATTTTCCAGGATCCTGTTTCTTCTGAGGCAATGTCAGTTAATCCATATCACTCAGTTCATTGATGAGCAAGGGAGGTTCATTTTCCCAAGTCTCATTACCAAATAGTTTGGCATTCAGCTTCATGATAGCACCACGGTACTTGGCAACTTGCTCTTCAGTAACATCCTCATTCTCTTCAGAAGAAGAGTACTCATCAGAGCTCATGAAGGGCATAGGGAGGTTTAATAGAATCTCTATGGTCTCTAGATGAGCTTCAGATTCCTTTGGTTCCTCAGAAAGGAACTCCTTATTGATCACTGGACGTTCCAGGAGGTCTTCCTCCTTGGGATTCACGTCCTCCTCTTCCTCCTTGAATTCGGCCATGATGGTTATATCAATAGCCTTGCATTCTCTCTTTGGATTCTCTTCTGTATTGCTTGGGAGAGTACTAGGAAGAGTTTCAGTGATCTTCTTACTCAGCTGGCCCACTTGTACGTCCAAATTTCTAATGGAGGACCTTGTTTCATTCATGAAACTCAGAGTGGCCTTGGATAGATCAGAGACTAAATTTGCCAAGCTAGATGGATTCTGCTCAGAATTCTCTATCTGTTGCTGAGTGGATGATGGAAAAGGTTTACTACTGTTAAACCTGTTTCTTCCACCATTATTAAAGCCTTGTTGAGGTTTTTGTTGATCCTTCCATGAGAGATTTGGGTGATTTCTCCAAGAGGGGTTATAGGTGTTCCCATAGGGTTCACCCATGTAATTTACCTCTGCTATTGCAAGGTTCTCAGGATCATAAGCTTCTTCCTCAGAAGATGCCTCTTGAGTACTGTTGGATGCAGCTTGCATTCCATTCAGACTCTGAAAAATCATATTGACTTGCTGAGTCAATATTTTATTCTGAGCCAATATGGCATTCAGAGTATCAATTTCAAGAACTCCCTTCTTCTGAGGCGTCCCATTACTCACAGGATTCCTCTCAGAAGTGTACATGAACTGGTTATTAGCAACCACGTCAATGAGTTCTTGAGCTTCTGCAGGCGTTTTCTTTAGGTGAATGGATCCACTTGCAGAAGTATCCAATGATATCTTAGCTAATTCAGATAGACCATCATAGAATATATCCAGGATGGTCCATTCTGAAAGCATGTCAGAAGGACACTTTTTGGTCAGTTGCTTATATCTCTCCCAAGCTTCATAGAGAGATTCACCTTCTTTCTGTCTGAAGGTTGGAACATCCACTCTAAGCTTACTCAGCTTTTGAGGAGGAAAGAACTTGGCTAAGAAAGCCGTGACCAGCTTATCCCAAGAGTTCAGGCTATCTTTAGGTTGAGAATCTAACCATATTCTAGCTCTGTCTCTCACAGCAAACGGGAAAAGCATGAGCCTGTAGACTTCAGGATCTACTCTATTAGTCTTAACAATGTCACAGATCTGCAAGAATTCAGTTAAGAACTGAAAGGGATCTTCAGATGGAAGTCCATGAAACTTGCAGTTTTGTTGCATCAGAGAAACTAGTTGAGGTTTAAGCTCAAAATTATTTTCTCCAATGGTAGGGATGGAGATGCTTCTTCCATGTAAATTGGAATTAGGTGCAGTAAAGTCACCAAGCATCCTCCTTGCATTATTATTATTTTCGGCTGCCATCTCCTCTTCCTTTTCGAAAATTTCTGTAAGATTGTCTCTGGATTGTTGTAATTTTGCTTCTCTTAGTTTCCTCTTCAGAGTCCTTTCAGGTTCAGGGTCTGCTTCAACAAGAATGTTCTTGTCCTTGCTCCTACTCATATGAAAAAGAAGGGAACAGAAAATAATAATAGGGATCCTCTTTGCCTCAGTAGAGAGAGGTTCCTTTGTGTGAGTAGAGGAAGAAGGGGAATAAGAGTGAAGAAGAATGAATAATCCAAACACAAGGGTGAGGATAGGAGCAGAGATATGAGGTGAGGAGAAGTGTTAGTAGCTGAATAAATAAATAGAAGGAGATGAGGGAGAGAAAATTTCGAAAATTAATTTTTGAAAAGAAGTTGATGATTTTTGAAAATTAAAGGAGAATTAAAATTAAAATTAAAATTTAAACAATTAATTAATTAAAAAGAATTTTTGAAAAAGAGGGAGATATTTTCGAAAATTAGAGAGGGGTAGTTAGTTAGGTAGTTTTGAAAGAGATAAGAAACAAACAAAAAGTTAATTAGTTAGTTGAAACAAATTTTGAAAATCAATTTTTAAAAGATAAGAAGATAAGAAGTTAGAAAAGATATTTGAAAAAGATAAGATAAAAAGATATTTTTAAAAAGATATGATTGAAATTAGTTTTGAAAAAGATTTGATTTTTAAAATCACAATTAATGACTTGATTCACAAGATATGATTCTAGAACTTAAAGTTTGAAACTTTCTTAACAAGTAAGTAACAAACTTGAAATTTTTGAATCAAAACATTAATTGTTGATGATATTTTCGAAAATATGATATAAAATTAAGAAAAAGATTTTTGAAAATTATTTTTAAAATTTTCAAAAATAAATAAGAAAAATGAAAAAGTTATGATTTTTGAAAAATATTTTGAAAAAGATAGGATTTTCAAATTGAAAATTTGATTTGACTCATAAGAAACAACTAAATTTTAAAAAGTTTTGAAAAAGTCAACTTAAATTTTTGAAAATTTATGAGTGAAAAAGGGAAAGACAATTTTTTTTATTTTTGAATTTTTAATGATGAAAGAGAAAAACAGAAAATTGACTCAATGCATGAAAATTTTGGATCAAAACATGTGATGCATGCAAGAACACTATGAATGTCAAGATGAACACCAAGAACACTTTGAAGATCAAGATGAACATCAAGACTTATTTTTCAAAATTTTTAAGAAAAGAAAAACATGCAAAACACTAAACTTAAAGATTTTTAATTTTTAAACACTAAGAATTCAAGAATGCATATGAAAAACAAGAAAAGACATAAAACAAGAAAATATGAAGATCAAACAAGAAGACTGGCCAAGAACAACTTGAAGATCATGAAGAACACTATGAATGCATGAATTTTCGAAAAATGCATAAAATTTTTTTTAGAAAAATGCATAAAATTTTTGTTAGAAAAATGCAATTGACACCAAATTTAAAAATTGACTCAAGACTCAAACAAGAAACACAAAAATATTTTTGATTTTATGATTTAAAATTTTTTTTTTTTGAATTTTTCGAAAATTATTTGAAAAAGAAAATAAGGATTTCAAAATTTTTAATATGAATTCCAGGAATCTTGTACTCTTTAGTCTAAAGCTTCAGTCTAGGAATCAGACATGGCTCACTAGCCAGCTAAGCTTTAGTATGCTATTACATGCATTGAAGTGATTAGTTGAAGCCTCAGTCTAAAAGAATTTAGACATGGCTTTACAACCAGCCAGGATTCAACAAATCATCATGAAACACTAGAATTCATTCTTAAAAATTCTGAAGAAAAATATATTTTTGAAAAGATTTATTTTTTTTTCAAATATTAAATGGGAAAAACGAAAAAGAAGGAAATATTTTTGAAAATTTTTTTGAAAGCTTTTTGAAAATAAAATAAGAAGAAAATTACCCAATCTGAGCAACACGATGAACCGTCAGTTGTCCAAACTCGAACAATCTCTGGCAACGGCGCCAAAAACTTGGTATGCGAAATTATTACTTAGGTTGTAAAATTTGTTGTTCGTTCTCTCCCTGGCAATGGCGCCAACAAACTGGTGCACAATACCATGGTCCAAACATAACTTCACAACTTCACACAACTAACTAGCAAGTGCACTGGGTCGTCCAAGTAATAAAACCTTACGTGAGTAAGGGTCGATCCCACGGAGATTGTTGGTATGAAGTAAGCTATGGTCATCTTGTAAATCTCAGTCAGGCGGATATTAAATGGTTATGGAGTTTTCGAATAATGATAATAAATAAACAGAAAATAAAGATAAAGATACTTATGTATATCATTGGTGAGAATTTCAGATAAGTGTATAGAGATGCTTTCGTTCCTCTGAACCTCTGCTTTTTCGTTGTCTTCATCCAATCAATCTTACTCCTTTCCATGGCAAGCTTTATGTAGGGCATCACCGTTGTCAATGGCTACATCCCATCCTCTCTGTGAAACTGGTCCAAATGCTCTATCACGGTACGGCTAAACATCTAGAGGTTCTCGATCATACTGGAATAGGATTCACCCTCCTTTTGCGTCTGTCACTACGCCTAGCACTCGCGAGTTTGAAGTTCGTCACAGCCATCCCTTCTCGGATCCTACTCGGAATACCACAGACAATGTTTAGACTTTCCGGATCTCAAGAATGGCCATCCATGGGTTCTAACTTATACCACGAAGATACTAATAATTCGGACTCGGTCCCCTGTATTAGATATCTAAGAGATATTCATTCTAGCTTATTTGCATGTAGAACGGAAGTGTTTGTCAGGCACGCGTTCATAAGTGAGAATGATGATGAGCGTCACATAATCATCACATTCATCATATTCTTGGGTGCGAATGGATATCTTAGAAGCGGAATAAGTTGAATTGAATAGAGAAACAGTAGTACTTTGCATTAAATCAAGAGAAACAGCAGAGCTGCACACCTTAATCTATAGAGTGTAGAAACTCTACCATTTGAAAATACATAAGTGAAAGGTTTAGGCATGGCCGAATGGCCAGCCCCCAACGTGATCAATATGATCCAAAGTTGAACTAAAAATCATAAGATGTAAATACAATAGTAAAAAGTCCTATTTATACTAAACTGGCTACTAGGGTTTACAGAAGTAAGTAATTGATGCATAAATCCACTTCCGGGGCCCACTTGGTGTGTGCTTGGGCTGAGCTTGAATGTTACACGTGCAGAGGCTTCTTATGG
This sequence comes from Arachis ipaensis, assembly GCF_000816755.2. Classification (NCBI taxonomy): domain Eukaryota; kingdom Viridiplantae; phylum Streptophyta; class Magnoliopsida; order Fabales; family Fabaceae; genus Arachis; species Arachis ipaensis. The sequence goes on from NC_029786.2 coordinate 40,425,877, forward strand.
AGTTGAACGCCAAGTTGTAACGTGTTTTTGGCGTTCAACTCCGGTTCGTGACGTGTTTCTGGCGTTTAACTCCAGACTGCAGCGTAGAACTGGCGTTCAACGCCCTTTTGCGTCGTCTAAACTCGGCCAAAGTATGGACTATTATATATTGTTGGAAAGCCCTGGATGTCTACTTTCCAACAGAAAAGCCACTTTGAGTGCAGGGAGGTCAGAATCCAACAGCATCAGCAGTCCTTCTTCAACCTCTGAATCTGATTTTTGCTCAAGTCCCTCAATTTCAGCCAGAAAATACCTTAAATCACAGAAAAACACACAAACTCATAGTAAAGTCCAAAAATGTGAATTTAACATAAAAACTAATAAAAATATCCCTAAAAGTAACTAGATTCTACTAAAAACATACTAAAAAAATGCCAAAAAGCGTATAAATTATCCACTAATCAATCGACCTCACTCCTGTGAGTTATTACTACTTGATGCGACCTGGTTCACTTGCCGGTGAGTTTGTGTCGAATCGATTTTCCCTCATCAAGTTTTTGGCGCCGTTGCTGGAGATTGATTTAGATTGACAATGATTGAGTAGGTGATAATCTAGATTAAGCATTTTTCTTTGTTTTTGATTAAGCACACTAACTGTTTGAGATTTTGTTTAAGCTAACCTTAACCTCACTCCAGCAACAGAGTGCTTTGTTTTCTGTTTCTGGTTTTGTTTGTGTTGTATGCTAGGAGGAAGAAGAGGTGCATCTGCCTCTTTTGATTCCGATCCAGAAAGGACATTCTTGAGATTGAGAAGTGAAGCAAGAGGGAAGGGAGTTATTGGAGAAGAAGAATCAGAAGGGGAAGACCAAGAAATGGAGGGTAACCTCCCCAATCCACCAAAAGAAGTGGCCAACAATAATGGTCATCTTCAAAGGAGAGTTCTAGCATCATACACCTTCCCCAATCCAAGAAACTATGGGAGCAGTATACTCACTCCTAATGTTCATGCAAACAACTTTGAATTGAAACCTCAACTTATCACTTGGTGCAAAACAAGTGTTCCTATGGCTGGATCTAAATCAACACTTATCTGTCTTCTTGAGGATATGTGAAACTGTCAAAACCAATGGTATGCATCTGGATATCTACAAGTTGCTGCTGTTTCCATTCTCTTTGAGGAATAAGGCGTCTCAATGGCTGGAGACATTCCCCAAAGAAAGCATCAACACTTGGGATGATTTGGTGAACAAATTCCTATCTAAGTTCTACGCACCTCAGAGGATCATAAGATTAAAGACAGAAGTGCAAACATTCACTCAAATGGATGGAGAATCACTTTATGAGGCATGAGAGAGATACAAATCTCTGATTAGGAAATGTCCACCTGAGATATTTAGTGAATGGGACAGACTTTAGAATTTCTATGAGGGGTTGACTCTAAAAGCTTAAGAGTCCCTAGATTACTCTATAGGAGGATCATTGCAATTAATGATGATAGGTGAAAAAGCCTAGAATCTCATAGACACTGTAACTAACAATCAATACTTCTATGCTCATGAGAGGCAATGCCAACCAGTTCAAAAGAAGGGTGTGTTGGATCTAGAAGGAGTGAACACTATCTTGGCATAGAACAAGTTGATGCACCAACAAATCCAGCAACAAATGGAGTTGATGACAAAGAGAATTGATGGACTTCAAGTGGCTGCAGTTGGCACAGCAAGCCAACCCTCAAATGGATGGAGCCAAAGTGAAGAAGCTTTTGAGAAAAGCAACTATGATCAGCAACCAGAACAAGTCCAATATATGCATAACACCTCAAGCTCTTCTTAGAATGAATTTCATGGAGATACATACAATCCATCATGGAGGAATCATCCTAACTTGAGGTGGGGTGATAATCAGAATTCATGGCAAAAGAATCACAATTCCAACAACTCCTGCAACACAAACAACCAAACTCATTCATCCAATAACACTAACCAATACAGAAAACCACAAAACTCATATCAACAACCCAACAACAACTCACAGATTCACCAAAATAATTTCTCCACACTACCTTTCAATTCCTAGAACAACCACCTCAACAACCTAAATAACTTCTAGCAACAACCATCATATTCCAACATACCACCCATTGACCATCAGGAAACCAGGATCTCAGCTCTTGAAGTAACATTACAAACACTTGCTCAAACCACACAGAATCTAGCCAAAGAGGAAGAGAGTTTAATTAAAGGACAAGAGAGACAAGAAGCCACCATGAGGAATCTTGAAAGACAGGTAGGGCAATTGGCCAGACAAGCTGAGAGACCAACCAATATTTTTCCAAGTGATACCATTCCAAATCCCAAAGAATAATGCAAGGCCATTCAATTAAGAAGTGGAAAAACTTTGGGGAATGACAAAGAGGCTAACGAGAAGCCAGCAGAGGATGACAAGGCTAACAGCAAGAAAGGAATGGCAGCAGAGGAAGAGGACCAAGAGAGTTCAAAGAAGAAAAAGGAAGAATCACAGGCTTCAAAGAAGGGAAAACAAGTCATGACAGAGCCCTCACAAGAATGGAGGAAGGAGGTGAAGCCTTACATTCCGCCTCTGCCATATCCTCAAAGGTTACAGAGAGAGCTCAAGGACCAACAATTTTCCAAGTTCCTTAAAATTTTTAAGAAGCTGGAAATCAACATTTCCCTTGCTGAAGATCTGGAGCAAATGCCCTTGTATGATAAATACCTCAAAGAACTCATTAACAAGAAGAGAAGCTGGAATGAGAAGGAGACAGTGGTCTTAACCTAAAAGTACAGTGTAGTGATTCAAAGAGGTCTCCCACCAAAACTCAAAGATCTTGGGAGCTTCTTTTTACCTTGCACTATTGGCAACATGTCTATTGATAAGGCACTTTGTGATCTAGGATCAAGTATCAATCTGATGCCTTTATCTATGATGAGAAGGTTGTCTATAGAAGCAGTGAAGCCTACAAGGATGTCCTTGCAACTTGCTGATAGATCAATGGTAATCCCCAATGGAGTGGTTGAGAATCTCTTAGTCAAGGTGGGTAAGTTCATATTTCCAGCAGATTTTGTGATCCTAGATCTAGATGAAGAGGGAGGTGATTCTATCATATTAGGAAGGCCCTTCCTAGCCACAGCAAGAGCCATCATCGATGTGGAGAAAGGAGAAATGACCTTGAGAGTACATGATGAGCAAATCACTCTAAATGTTTTTAGGGAGATGCAGCATCTGGCTGAAGAGAAAGGTTGCATGAGAATTGAAGAGGAAGACTTAAACTAGAAGGAAAAACCCAAGGAAGCACTCATCAACTCACTCTTGGTATGGAGGACTAACATTGAAGAAAAACCAAAGAGTTATGAGGAAAGGAAGGCTGCAAAAGAAAAGAAGGTTGAGAAGGGACTGCAGAAAGACGTTACAAAATTGATCACAAAGAAGAAAGCCCTTGACATAAATCCTGCTGCCAAGAAAGAAGGGTCATCGATGAGCGGATAATTTATACGCTTTTTGGCATTATTTTTAGTATGTTTTCAGTAGATTTTAGTTAGTTTTTATTATATTTTTATTAGTTTTTATTTAAAATTAACTTTTCTAGACTTTACTATGAGTTTGTGTATTTTTTTGTGATTTCAGGTATTTTCTGGCTGAAATTGAGGGACCTGAGCAAAAATCTGATTCAGAGGCTGAAAAAGGACTGCAGATGCTGTTGGATTCTGACCTCCCTGCACTCAAAGTAGATTTTCTGGAGCTACAGAAGCTCAATTGGCGCGCTCTTAATTGCGTTGGAAAGTAGACATCCTGGGCTTTCCAGCAATATATAATAGTCTATACTTTGCCCAAGATTTGATGGCCCAAACCGGCGTTCCAAGTTAGCTTAAAAATTATGGCGTTTAACGCCAAAACTGGCATAAAAGCTGGAGTTAAACGCCCAAACTGGCACAAAAACTGGCGTTTAACTCCAAGAAAAGTCTCTACACATGAAAGCTTCAATGCTCTGCCCAATCACACACCAAGTGGGCCCCGGAAGTGGATTTTTACACTAAACACCCTAGCTTACTCATTTTCTGTAACCCTAGGTCACTAGTTTACTATAAAAACTACTTTTAATAATTCATCTTGTACCTCATGACATTCTACACGTTTCATATTGTATCTTTTACGGTATGAGTCTCTAAACCCCATTGTTGGGGGTGAGGAGCTCTGCTGTTCTTCATGAATTAATGCAATTACTACTGTTTTCCATTCTATCACGCTTGCTTCTATTCTAAGATATTCATTCGCATTTCAACCTGATGAATGTGATGATCTATGACACTCATCATCATTCTCATCTATGAATGCGTGCTTGACAACCACCTCCGTTCTACATGCAATCAAGCTTGAATGTGTATCTCTTGGGTTTCTAATCTAAGATTGGAACCTTCGTGGTATAGGCTAGAATTATTGGCGGCCATTCCTGAGGTCCGGAAAGTCTAAACCTTGTCTGTGGTATTCTGAGTAGGATCTGGGAAGGGATGACTGTGACGAGCTTCAAACTCGCGAGTGTTGGGTGTGTGACAGACGCAAAAGGATCAATGGATCCTATTCCAACATGATCGAGAACCGACAGATGATTTGCCGTGTAGTGACAGCGCATTTGGAACATTTTCACTGAGAGGACGTGATGCACGGAAAACTTGTCTCGCAACAAATCTCCCTTCGGCAAGTGTACCGAATTGTCGTCAAGTAAAACTCACAATAGAGTGAGGTCGAATCCCACAGAGATTAACGGATTAAGCAATCAATGGTTAATTGATTATCCTAGTTAGACGATTCAGATTTGGATGATGAGCAACAAGGAAATGTAAATTGACAGTAAAGTGAAGAAAGCAATAAAGTGCAGAAAAGTAAAATGGCAAGAAAAGTAAATGTAAGAACTAAAAATAAATGAACATTGGGATCAAGAGATATTGCAATCCTTCGGATCAAGTTCATTCTCATCTCTTCCTCAATCAATGCACTCATTGATCTCCTTGGCAATCTTAATTGATCGAATTACAATTCCTTGTAATTCAATCTCTCAAATCTTGATCAATAGCCAATTCCTTGGTCAATTGCTCATGAGAAGAGATGAAGTATGGTCACTGATTATACCACATGTATTTCCCAAATCAAGTGTTGGAAGGATTATAGTCACATATCCATCCATGTATTTCCCGTTGGAAGGATTATAGTCACATATCCATCCACACCCAATTTGGTCCAGCATGAGAAAGCATTTCTAGCTTGATCTCTTCAATCTCTTCATTCGGTTCA
>NC_029786.2:40434255-40435141 GCF_000816755.2 Arachis ipaensis
AAAAGAAAGAAGAAGAAGAATAAGAACTACACTTAATCCATTGAATCACAATAGAGCTCTCTAACCCAATGTAAAGAGTTAGTTGGTCATTGCTCTACCGAAAATAGAAAAGAAAGAAAGTGCAGAAAAGTAAAGATGAAGATAAAAACTGAAAATAAAACTTCAAAATTCATAAATGAAAAGTACAAAGAAAAGAAGAGAAGGAAAAGTGTGTGAGGGGAGGGAGTCCAAAGACTCCTCTTCAATCCCCCATTCCTGAATTCCCCTCTGTATCAGAATGCCTTCAATGTAAAGACTAAGGCCTTTATATAGGCTCTCCTAAATTACAAAATGAAATTAAAAGCAAATTACAATTAAATGAAAATTCCTATTCTAGATGCTTCTTGTGGCCTTGATTGGTTGTCAATTGTGGGCCTGCTTGCTTGAGCTTGGAAGTGGACTTGAGAGAGAAGTGAGTTAAGTTGAGTTTCAGGTGCTAAAGTTAGTGCTAAAGTTAGCCACACTAACGCTACAAGTGTGGCGTTAGTGCTAAAGTTATTGTGGCTAACATTGCACTTGCTGCCCAGTTGGTGTTTTTGGGGCTTAAAAGATGCCTCTTGTTTGTGCTCAAATTTCATGCCCACTATAGAGTATTATATATCGTTGGAAAGCTCTGAATGTCAGCTTTCTAACGCAATTGGAATCACCTCAATTGGACATCTGTAGCTCAAGTTATGCTCCTTTGAAGTGGACATGGTCGCTGGCATATATGCCAATGTTACTGGAAATGTTGATTGCCAATAACGCTAGCGATCAGGGCTTTATTATTGCCAGTTTCTGAAGCTCAAACTTAGTGTCCACCCCATACTATTATATATTGTTGGAAAGCCCTGGATGTCTACTTTCT
>NC_029786.2:40435764-40478759 GCF_000816755.2 Arachis ipaensis
TTAGTGTCCACCCCATACTATTATATATTTTTGGAAAGACCTAGATGCCTACTTTCCAATGCCTTTGGAAGCTCATCATTTGGAGCTCTACAACTCGAGTTACACTTCTTGGAAGGTGAAGAGGTCAGTTGGCCTTAATACAGGTTGATACCATGTTCATCATTGCACTTTCGGGGCAGGTTTTCTCCCTCAAATTTAGTGTCAACCATGTAGTTCCATATATGCTTGGAAAGCTCTGGAATCCTACTTTTCAATTCCACTAGAATCACCTCATTTGGAGTTTTGTGGCTCAAGTTATTCTTGTTTGAAGAAGGCATGGTCAGGCTGCCATGTGGGACTTTTGCCCACGTTAATTACCACGTTAACTAAGTTAACGTGAGAGTTAACGTGGCTCTTTGTGGCTTGTGTTGGCAACGTTAGTGACAATGTTTGGTGTCACTAACGTTGTCGACAACTTCTCTTCTTCACGTTAACTTCCACGTTAACTAGGTTAACGTGGGAATTAACGTGGCTTCTTGGGGATAGTGTGTGTTCATCCCAACATTAGTGACAATGTTTGGTGTCACTAACATTGTCGACCACCTAGTTTCTTCACGTTAGCTTCCACGTTAACTAGGTTAACGTGGGAGTTAACGTGGCTTCTTGTGACTTGGCCAACGTTAGTGAGAAAGTTGAATGACACTAACGTTGGCGTCCCCCTTTTCTTATTAACGTTAGAGGCCACGTTAACTAAGTTAATGTGGCAACTAACGTGGCCTCTTATGAGCTTGGTCCAACGTTAGTGACAAAGGTAAGTGTCACTAACGTTGGCTCCATTTCCTTTCTTCAAAGTTAATGCCACTAACTTTTCTCACTAACGTTGTGGCTTTCCTTCCTTCCACGTTAGTGCCCATGTTAGTGTAACTAACGTAGCCACTAACGTGGCTCTTCTCTTCTTCTTTTGGCCTGAAATCAATCAAACAAAGTGCATCAAAGTCTTGCTCTTAATCATGGGATCATGCATCATCCAATTTATCATATAATTCATGCAAAATTCTCATGAAATCATGTAAAGTGCACAATGTATGCTTGAATCAAGATGTAAGTGAATATTTACCCAAAACTAGCTTATTTCCTAAGAAAATGCATGAAACTACCTTAAAAATAGTAAGGAAAAGGTCAGTGAAACTGGCCAAAATGTCCTGGCATCAGGACGGGAAGTAGCCATTGACAACGGTGATGCCCAATATAAAGCTTGCCATGGAAGGAGCCTTGCGTGCATGAAGAAGAAGACAGTAGGAAAGCAGAAATTCAGAAGACAAAGCATCTCCAAAACCTCAATCTGTTCTCCATTACTGCATAACAAGTATTTATTTCATGTTCTTTTACTTTTTACAATTAAATCTGAGAATTATTGATATCTTGACTAAGAGTTACAAGATAACCATAGCTTGCTTCAAGCCGACAATCTCCGTGGGATCGACCCTTACTCACGTAAGGTATTACTTAGACGACCCAGTGCACTTGCTGGTTAGTTGTGCGGAGTTACAAAAGTGTGATTGTAATTTTATGCACCAAGTTTTTGGTGCCGTTGCCGGGGATTGTTCGAGTTTGGACAACTGACGGTTTATCTTGTTGCTTAGATTAGGAATATTTTATTTTCATTGGTTTAGAGTCTTTTATTTGAGTTTAGTTTCATATTTTAAGTTTGGTGTCAATTGCATGCTTTTACTTTCTTTTAATTTTTCGAATTTGCATACTCTTAGTTGTTTCTTGATCTTTAAAAATTCTAAGTTTGGTGTCTTCTTTGTGTTTTCTTTTAATTTTTCGAAAATTTGTGTTTAATTTTCTAAAAATTTTAAGTTTGGTGTGTTTTTGTGCTTTTATTTACTTAAATTTTTTTTTCAAAAATTTGTTCTTGGTGTTCATCTTGACATTCAAAGTTTTCTTGTTTGTTCTCTTTGTTTTGATTTAAAATTTCTAAGCTTAGTGTTGTTTTGTTGTTTTTCTCTTTCCTCATTAAAATTTAAAAATAAAAAAATATCTTTTTCTTATTTTACTCATAATTTTCGAAATTTAGCATTAAAGTAGTCAAAGATTTTCAAAATCATATCTTTTCTTTTTAAGCAAGTCAAAATTCTAATTTCAAAAATTGATCTTTTCAAATCTTTTTCAAAAAAAAAAAATCAAATCTTTTTAATTTCTTCAATCATATCTTCTCAATCATATCTTTTCCAAAATAATCCTCAATCATATCTTTTTGATTGCTAATCTCAAAATCTTTCTAATTAATTAATTAATTTAGTCTTCAATTTGCTTTTATTTTAATTTCTTCTAATTTTTTAATTTATATTCAATTTTTCAATTATTTTATTTTGTTTTATTTTATCTTATTTTAATTTTGGTTACCTTAATATATATATATATATATATAATCTATTTACAATTCATATCAATTCCCTTTTCTCTATCATGGACATAAGTGGAAATGAACAGTCCAGAAGGACTCTGGAGTCATATGCCAACCCCATTACAGCTGCATATGGGAGTAGCATCTGTATACCTCCTATCAAAGCAAGCAGTTTTGAGCTAAATCCTCAACTCATTATCATGGTGCAGCAAAATTGCCAGTATTCCGATCTTCCACAGGAAGAACCTACTGAGTTTCTGGCACAGTTTTTACAAATTGCTGACACAGTACGTAATAAAGAAGTGGATCAGGATGTCTACAGATTATTACTATTTCCATTTGCTATAAAAGATCAAGCTAAGAGGTGGTTAAATAACCAACCCACAGCAAGCATAAAAACATGGAGACAGTTATCAGAAAAATTCCTGAATCAATTTTACCCTCCAAAAAGGATGACACAGCTAAGGCTGGACATCCAAGGCTTTAAACAAGAGGATCATGAATCCCTTTATAATGCCTGGGAGAGGTATAGAGGGATGCTAAGGAAATGCCCCTCTGAAATATTTTCAGAGTGGGTACAGTTACACATCTTCTACTATGGGCTTACAAAAAGAGCTCAAATGTCTCTAGACCACTCAGCTGGTAGATCTATACACATGAGAAAGACAATTGAAGAGGCTCAAGAACTCATAGATATAGTTGCTAGAAATCAACATCTGTACTCAAGCAATGAGCCCTCCAAAGAAAAAGAAGCTATGGTAGCAACTACTGATCATAATCCTCAAAAACAGATTGTTGAACAAAATCAGCAATTACTTCTAATGACAAAACAATTAGCAGAATTCAAGGAGATGCTCCAAGACACTAAAAATGCTAACAAGAATATAGAAGCACAATTAAATCAGACAAGACAGTAGCTATCTAAACAGATAACAGAAGAATGCCAAGCTGTTCAACTAAGGAGCGGGAAGACATTGAATAATTCAGTTCAAAGTAGCAAAAAGTCAAGAAAGGAAAAAATGACAGAGGATTATCAAACCACTGCCCAAAATCCCTTTGAGGACAGCAAAAGCCCAGATAGGAATAATTCTGGCGTTCAAACGCCAGAAAAGGGAGAAAAGTTGGCGTTAAACGCCCATTCCTTGCCCAGTTATGGTGTTCAAACGCCAGAAAAGGGTGGGAAGCTGGCGTTAAACGCCCATCCTGCACCCAATCCTGGCGTTCAAACGCCAATGAGGGATTAGACACGTGCAAGTGCTGATAGTAACCCCTCTAAGAAGGCTTCTCCAACCACTTCTGTAGGGAATAAACCCGCAGCAACTAAGGTTGAAGAGTATAAGGGCAAGATGCCTTATCCTCAGAAACTCCGCCAAGTGGAACAGGATAAACAATTTGCCCGCTTTGTAGACTATCTCAGGACTCTTGAGATAAAGATCCCGTTTGCAGAGGCACTTGAATGGAGGAGCACAAGAGTGCAACTCTCATTTTGGGAAGACCTTTCCTAGCAACTGGACGAACTCTTATTGATGTACAAAAGGGGGAAGTGACCCTGAGAGTTAATGAGGATGAGTTCAAATTAAATGCTGTCAAAGCTATGCAGCATCCAGACACATCAGATGACTGCATAAGCACTGATATTATTGACTCTTTGGTAGAAGAGATCAATATGGCTGAAAGTTTTGAATCAGAGCTAGAGGACATCTTTAAAGATGTTCAGCCTGGTCTGGAGGAATCAGAGGAAATAAAAGAACCTCTGAAAATTCCTCAGGAAGAGGATAAGCCTCCTAAACCCGAGCTCAAACCACTACCACCATCCCTGAAATATGCATTTCTTGGAGAAGGTGACACTTTTCCAGTGATCAAAAGCTCTGCTTTAAATCCACAAGAAGAGAAAGCACTAATTCAAGTGCTAAGGGCACACAGGACAGCTCTTGGGTGGTCCATAAGTGATCTTAAGGGCATTAGCCCAGCATGATGCATGCACAAGATCCTATTGGAGGATGATGCTAAGCCAGTGGTTCAACCACAGAGGCGGCTAAATCCAGCCATGAAGGAGGTGGTGCAGAAAGAGGTCACTAAGTTACTAGAGGCTGGGATTATTTATCCTATTTCTGATAGCCCCTGGGTGAGCCCTGTCCAAGTTGTCCCCAAGAAGGGAGGCATGACAGTAGTTCATAATGAAAAGAATGAACTGGTTCCCACAAGAACAGTTACAGGGTGGCGTATGTGTATTGACTACAGAAGGCTCAATACAGCCACCAGAAAGGATCATTTTCCTTTACCATTCATAGACCAGATGCTAGAGAGACTAGCAGGCCATGAATACTACTACTTTTTGGATGGCTATTCAGGCTACAACCAAATTGCAGTGGATCCTCAAGACTAAGAGAAAACAACATTCACATGTCCATCTGGAGTATTTGCTTACAGAAGAATGCCTTTTGGTCTGTGCAATGCACCTGCAACCTTTCAGAGGTACATCCTCTCTATCTTCTCTGATATGGTAGAGAAGTTCCTGGAAGTCTTCATGGATGACTTCTCAGTATTTGGAGACTCATTCAGCTCCTGTCTTAATCATCTAGCACTTGTCCTGAAAAGGTGCCAAGAGACTAATCTAGTCTTAAACTGGGAAAAATGTCACTTTATGGTGACTGAAGGAATTGTCCTTAGGCACAAAATTTTAAGCAAGGGACTAGAGGTGGATCAAGCCAAGGTAGAAGTGATTGAAAAATTACCACCACCTGCCAATGTTAAGGCAATCAGAAGTTTTCTGGGGCATGCAGGATTCTATAGGAGGTTCATAAAGGATTTTTCAAAAATTGCGAAACCTTTAAGCAACCTGCTAGCTGCTGACATGCCATTTGTGTTTGACACAGAGTGTCTGCAGGCATTTGAAACCCTGAAAGCCAAGCTGGTCACAGCACCAGTCATCTCTGCACCTGACTGGACATTACCATTCGAATTAATGTGTGATGCCAGTGACCATGTCATTGGTGCAGTGTTGGGACAAAGGCATAACAAGCTTCTGCACATCATTTACTATGCCAGTCGTGTTCTAAATGACGCACAGAAGAATTACACAACCACAGAAAAAGAGCTGCTAGCAGTGGTTTATGCCGTTGACAAGTTTAGATCCTATTTAGTAGGATCAAAAGTGATTGTGTACACTGACCATGCTACTCTTAAATATTTACTCACAAAGCAGGATTCAAAACCCAGGCTCATAAGATGGGTATTGCTTCTGCAAGAGTTTGATATAGAAATAAGAGACAGAAAAGGAAGAGAGAACCAGGTAGCTGATCACCTGTCCTGGATAGAACCAGTAGCTGGGGCGTCCCTCCCTTCTACTGAGATCTCTGAGACCTTTCCAGATGAGCAACTCTTTGCCATTCAGGAAGCACCATGGTTTGCAAACATTGCAAATTATAAAGCTGTGAGGTTCATACCCCAGGAGTACAGCAGGGTGCAAAAGAAAAAACTAATTTCTGATGCAAAGTACTACTTGTGGGATGAACCATATATCTTTAAGAGATGTGCAGACGGAATGATCTGCAGATGCGTCCCTAGAGAGGAGGCACAGAAGATCCTGTGGCATTGCCATGGATCACAGTATAGAGGACACTTCGGAAGTGAGCGCACAGCCACTAAAGTCCTCCAATATGGCTTCTACTGGCCTACTCTCTATAGAGATGCCCGAGAGTTTGTGTGTAACTGTGACAGTTGCCAAAGAGCTGGCAACTTACCTCATGGTTACGCCATGCCTCAACAAGGGATCTTAGAGATTGAGTTGTTTGATGTATGGGGTATTGACTTCATGGGTCCTTTTCCACCATCATACTCAAACACTTACATTCTGGTGGCAGTAAACTACGTATCTAAATGGGTGGAAGCAATTGCCACTCCCACTAATGATACCAAGACTGTGCTGAAGTTCCTCCAAAAACATATTTTCAGCAGATTTGGTGTTCCCAGAGTACTAATCAGTGATGGGGGCACCCATTTATGCAATAAACAGCTTTACTCTGCCATGGTCCGATATGGAATTAGCCACAAAGTAGCAACTCCGTATCATCCACAGACAAATGGGTAGGCTGAAGTCTCTAATAGAGAGCTAAAAAGAATCCTGGAACGGACTGTAATTGCCCATAGAAAGGATTGGGCAAAGAGCTTGGATGATGCTCTGTGGGCATACAGAACAGCATTCAAGACTCCTATAGGAACCTCTCCATACCAGCTTGTGTATGGCAAGGCCTGTCATCTGCCCGTAGAACTGGAACATAAAGCCTACTAAGCAACCAGATTCCTAAACCTAGATGCTAAGTTAGCTGGTGAGAAAAGATTGCTCCAGCTAAATGAGCTAAAGGAGTTCAGACTCAATGCTTTTGAAAATGCAAAAATTTATAAGGAAAAAGCAAAAAAGTGGCATGACAAGAAATTGTCATCCAGAGTCTTTGAACCAGGACAAAAAGTTCTGCTGTTCAACTCTAGGCTCAGATTATTCCCTGGAAAATTAAAATCCTGGTGGAGGGGACCATATGTGATTACAAGAGTGTCACCATATGGATATGTTGAGCTTCAAGATATTGATTCTGACAAAAAGTTCATTGTTAATGGACAAAGAATCAAACATTATCTTGAAAGCAATTTTGTGCAAGAATGCTCAAAACTGAGGCTTGAATGAAGCTCAGTAAAGGTCCAGCTAAAGACAATAAAGAAGCGCTTGCTGGGAGGCAACCCAGCCATTAGCAGGTTATTTGTTTTAAATAATACTTGTAGAAATTTGATATACACTTTCTTCAAAGGTTAATCATCAAAATTGAAGGAATTCATAGCGTTACAGAAGGATTCAGTGCAAAAAGCAGAGAAAAGGAGCTTGCTGACAAGAAAACACCAATAAAGGGCATTTTGGGCGTTAAACGCCAGAATGGGTACCATTCTGGGCATTTAACGCCAGTAAAGGTACAATTTTGGGCGTTAAACACCAGAATTGGTACCATTCTGGGCGTTTAACACCAGAATTGCAGCATCCTGGGTGTTCAGCAAAACGCCCAGTGATAAAGGGGTTTCTGGCGTTTAACGCCAGCCAGGGTACCTGGCTGGGTGTTAAACGCCCATAATGGCCAACAATTGGGTGTTAAACGCCAGAATGGATACCATTCTGGGCGTTTAACGCCAGAAAGGCAGGGGGAGGAGATTTTGTTTCCAAATTCAATTTTTTTTTCAAATTTTCATGTTTTAACTCATAATTTTCTGTATAAACATTTTTCAAACTTTCATTATTCACCCTCAATTTTCAAAAATTCAACAATTCTCTAAATCTCTTTTTCAATTTTCTTTCAAATCCTTCCCAAATCTTCTTCAAAAACTCAATTATCTTTTCAATTTCTTTTCAAATCTTTTCAAACCCATCATATCATCTCTTATTTCTTAGATGCATAACCAAATTATCAGATTTAACCTCTTTATATCTTTTTGAAAATCTTATCTTTTTCATATCATGATTTTATTTTCTTCCATCAATCATATCTCTATGGCATATCTCTTTTAAAATTTTCGAAATCCCTCCCCTCCTTTTATAAATACACATTCGGCTATCTCCTCCTCTCCACCATTCGAATTTGCCTCTTCTTCTCTCTCTCCCCTTTCCTTTCTTTTGCTTGAGGGCAAGCAAACCTCTAAGTTTGGTATGTTTTTCCGTGATCACTGAGCTAAGACTCATCAAGATCATGGCAACTAAGGGAAAGCAAACCAAATCAAGAGGCAAGAAAGAGAATACTCCAAAGAGTCTTTGGAATCAAGAGAGGTTCCTAACCAAAGAACATGCAGACCATTACCACAAAATAATGCGTCTGAGGTCAGTGATCCCGGAAGTTAAATTCAATCTGAAAGAAGATGAAGATCCGGAGATCCAAGAGCAAATTCGAAACAGAGGATGGAAAATTCTAGCTAATCCTGAAACAAAGGTTGGAAGAAACATGGTTCAGGAATTCTACTTAAATCTGTGGCTAACAAATAAGAAGAGAATAACTAGACCCGCCTAGAAGCATCTGTTACCAAGCTGCAAGAAGCTATGGAACAACTTAAGGAAGAACAGCAGAATCAAAACTGCATGCTCTGCAAACTGCTGAAGGAACAGGAGAAGCAGGGGCGTGAGCTACAGGAGCTGAAGCGCCAGAAGCTCTCCCTTGAAGGACCAAGCACCCCACAGATTGAGGGAGCATCCACTTCTCAAAATCAAGGTTGTTCAGTCCTAACTCTGTGATAACCTTTATTATTAAGAGTCTATTTTAAGAGTCATTTATTTTTCTATTTTTTTTTTACTTTTCTGTCTCCTAATATTATTAGTTTTCTCTTATATTTATTTTTGAGTCTTATTGTCATTCCATGATTAATAAAATTTAAAGTTTATGTCTTAAAGCTATGAATGTCCTATGAATCCATCACCTTTCTTAAATAAAAAGTGTTTTTAATTGAAAAAAAAAGAAGTACATGAATTTCAAATTTTAAAACAGTTTAATTATTTTGATGTGGTGGCAATACTCTTATTTTCTGAATGAATGCTTGAACAGTTCATATGTTTGAATTTGTTGTTTATGAATGTTAAAATTGTTGGCTCTTGAAAGAATGATGGAAAAGGAGAAGTGTTATTGATAATCTGAAAAATCAAAAAATTGATTCTTGAAGCAAGAAAAAACAGTGAATAGAAAGAAAAAAAAAGAGAGAGGATGATATGCGAAAAAAAAAGAAGAAAAAGAAAGAAAAAGCAAGCAGAAGAAGCCAATAGCCCTTTAAACCAAAAGGCAAGGGTAATAAAAAGGATCCAAGTCTTTGAGCATCAGTGGATAGGAGGGCCCTCAGGAATAAAATCCTGGCCTAAGCGGCTAAACCAAGCTGTCCCTAACCATGTGCTTGTGGCGTGAAGGTGTCAAGTGAAAACTTGAGACTGAGCGGTTAAAGTCGTGGTCCAAAGCAAAAAAGAGTGTGCTTAAGAACTCTGGACACCTCTAATTGGGGACTCTAGCAAAGCTGAGTCACAATCTGAAAAGGTTCACCCAGTTATGTGTCTGTGGCATTTATGTATCTGGTGGTAATACTGGAAAACAAAATGCTTTGGGTCACGGCCAAGACTCATAAAGTAGCTGTGTTCAAGAATCAACATACTTAACTAGGAGAATCAATAACACTATCTGAATTCTGAGTTCCCATAGATGCCAATCATTCTGAACTTCAAAGGAAAAAGTGAGATGCCAAAACTGTTCAGAAGCAAAAAGCTAATAGCCCCGCTCATCTAATTAAGACTGATCTTCATAGTTGTTTTTGGAATTCATTGTATATTCTCTTCTTTTTACCCTATTTGATTTTCAGTTGCTTGGAGACAAGCAACAATTTAAGTTTTGTGTTGTGATGAGCGGATAATTTAAACGCTTTTTGGCATTATTTTTAGTATGTTTTCAGTAGATTTTAGTTAGTTTTTATTATATTTTTATTAGTTTTTATCTGAAATTCACTTTTTTGGACTTTACTATGAGTTTGTATGTTTTTCTGTGATTTCAGGTATTTTCTGGCTGAAATTGAGGGACCTGAGCAAAAATCTGATTCAGAGGCTGAAAAATGACTGTAGATGTTGTTGGATTCTGACCTCCCTGCACTCGAAGTGGATTTTCTGGAGCCACAAAAGCCCAATTGGTGCGCTCTCAATTGCATTGGAAAGTAGACATCCTGGGTTTTCCAGCAATATATAATAGTCCATACTTTGCCCAAGATTTGATGGCCCAAATCGGCATTGCCAGAACTGGCATAAAAGTTAGAGTTAAACGCCCAAACTGGCACAAAAACTGGCTTTTAACTCCAAGAAAAGTCTCTACACATGAAAGCGTCAATGCTCAGCCCAATCACACACCAAGTGGGTCCGGAAGTGGATTTTTACACTAAACACCCTAGCTTACCCATTTTCTGTAACCCTAGGTCACTAGTTTACTATAAAAACTACTTTTAGTAATTCATCTTGTACCTCATGACATTCTACACGTTTCATATTGTATCTTTTACGGCATGAGTCTCTAAACCCTATTGTTGGGGGTGAGGAGCTCTGCTGTTCTTCATGAATTAATGCAATTACCACTATTTTCCATTCTATCACGCTTGCTTCTATTCTAAGATATTCATTCACACTTCAACCTGATAAATGTGATGATCCGTGACACTCATCATCATTCTCATCTATGAACGCGTGCCTGACAACCACCTCTGTTCTACATGCAATCAAGCTTGAATGTGTATCTCTTGGGTTTCTAATCTAAGATTGGAACCTTCGTGGTATAGGCTAGAATTATTGGCAGCCATTCCTGAGGTTCGGAAAGTCTAAACCTTGTCTGTGGTATTCCAAGTAGGATCTGGGAAGGGATGACTATGACGAGCTTCAAACTCGCGAGTGTTGGGCGTGCGACAAACGCAAAAGGATCAATGGATCCTATTCCAACATGATCGAAAACCGACAGATGATTAGCCGTGCGGTGACAGTGCATTTGGAACATTTTCACTGAGAGGACGGGAAGTAGCCATTGACAACGGTGATGCCCAACGTAAATCTTGCCATGGAAGGAGTCTTGCGTGCATGAAGAAGAAGACAGTAGGAAAGCAGAAATTCAGAAGACAAAGCATCTCCAAAACCTCAACTTGTTCTCTATTACTGCATAACAAGTATTTATTTCATGTTCTTTTACTTTTTACAATTAAATCTGAGAATTATTGATATCATGACTAAGAGTTACAAGATAACCATAGCTTGCTTCAAGCCAACAATCTCTGTGGGATCGACCCTTACTCATGTAAGGTATTACTTGGACGACCCAGTGCACTTGCTGGTTAGTTGTGCGGAGTTACAAAAGTGTGATTGTAATTTCGTGCACCAGTCATTAAATGCAGGAAAGAAGAGCAAGAAAAAGTTTCCAAAAGGGTGGAGAAACAAGAAAATCCCAACTGAAGAATTCTCAGAAGGAGACAAAGTGAGACTGATCTACCAACAGTTGGAGACATTCCCACAACCTGATGATTATTGTACTGTCAACAAAATATTTTCGCTGGAACACATAGAGATTGTTCATCAATGTATAGGAATAAGGTTGACAGTGAGAGGGGACAAGTTGAGGCACTACAATCATCAGCCACCCTAACAGAGGACTGGCGTCAAGCTAATGACGATAAACAAGTGCTTGTTGGGAGGCAACCCTACTAGAGGTAGTTTCTTTTCATAGCTATTTCAATAAAATTCAAGAGTTCCCCTGTATTGCAAGGAATTAAGTTTGGTGTTGCACACCAAAAGGAGTATAAAAAGGATGAATGTTTGGTTTTAAGTTTGGTGTCCCACCAAGATTATATGGAAAGACATTATAACCCTTTGAAGAACATCAGGAGTCATAAATTCCAAAACAATCAAGTAAATCTCTTGACAGTTACTTGAATTTCTTTATTGGTTTACTTAATAAAATCACAAGGTTTCATGCATATGATTAATCTTACTATAGACAGTAGAAAGGGACTAAGTTTGGTGTTTCCACACCAAAGTAAGTTCAAAAACCTACAACAGTTCATACATGCTAACCATTTTTTTAAGTGCTTGGGGAACAAGTAACTTCCAATGATTATGCATGGAAGCATTCGACCTCTTGAAAGAATCATACATTAGCACCAAAAGAAATACAGAAGTTATAAATAGTGATGACAAAAGGAAAGCTTGAAGACATACCCATGAGGTTGTATTGTCACTTAATTCCCTTTACTTTAAAATGTTCTAAATTGGAAGTTTATATATATCCCGTTGATTTGTCTAATTAGTGCAAATTCTGATGTCTGCTAAATGTTCTAGTATAAGTTCTTGCTTTATTTTAATCTGCTTGAATGTTTGTCTTGTAAACCCTTTTGATTCAAAAAAAGAAAAGGTTAAAATAAAAGCTATAAAAGTCCAATACGGTAGACATTAAAATAAGGATCAGTGGTGGTAATTGCTTGATTAGTTGGTAAGCTCAATAATAAAAGCTGCAAGGTAGAATGTTTCTTTCAAGTATGAATCTTTGATGAATAAATGTCCTTGGAAGAAAAGAAAAAAGTAAGAAGGAAAGAAAGAAAAGCCAAGAATTGGCAGCAAACAAATGAAAGAAATAAATAATAAAAGCTAGACACCAATAGCTTGGATCTTAAGACATATGCCTGTGGTGTCTTTGTACTAGGATCTGCTTGGATGATTAGGTTCTAAGGAGTGTTTCAACAGTTGGTAACTTGGGTTAACTAACCCAGGATTATCAACCAAAAGTCCATTATCAAGAGCAACCTAGTTACAAGACATTTAGTAACCCAAAGAGGTGCTGGGCACCAATGTCTTAAGAAGAATTGTGAGCCAAGTATCTGTAGTGAAGAAGTGTTGATTGAAAATTTAGCTAAGAAGCTGAAGCAACACTTGACACTGAGCTATAATTGATAAATAAGTTTCTAAAGCAAAGGAAAGAAAGAAAATCTCACAAGGACCAATACAGAATAAGGTCTGGTAGTAGCAACTCTAATTAACACTTAAAGGGGCATTTTGCATTTGGATGTTGACAATAATTGAGCTGCATTCTGTCTGTATAAAACCCTATGAGTGAAATTCAATTACTTACTAATAAGGACACATATATGCTTATCAGTTTCATGCCTTTTTCTTATTTTTAGCGCTTGCTTGGTGACAAGCAAGATTTAAGTTTGGTGTTGTGATGACAAGTCATCTTATGCTAGTTTCACAAGCATTTTTCTCTTGTTTCATTAAGTTTTTATGCACTTTCTTGCACAATAACTAAGTGTTTGGATTAAAACTTCATGCATTGTGATGAGCGGATAATTTATACGCTTTAGGGCATTGTTTTTAGTATGTTTTTAGTATGATCTAGTCACTTTTAGGGATGTTTTTATTAGTTTTTATGTTAAATTCACATTTCTGGACTTTACTATGAGTTTGTGTATTTTTCTGTGATTTCAGGTATTTTCTGGCAGAAATTGAGGGACTTGAGCAAAAATCAGATTCAGAGGTTGAAGAAGGACTGCTGATGCTGTTGGATTCTGACCTTCCTGCACTCAAAGTGGATTTTCTGGAGCTACAGAACTCCAAATGGCGCGCTCTCAACAGCATTGGAAAGTAGACATCCAGGGATTTCCAGAAATATATAATAGTTTATACTTTGCCCAAGTTTAGACGACGCAAAAGGGCGTTGAACGCCAGTTCTACGTTGCAGTCTGGAGCTAAACGCCAGAAACACGTCACGAACCAGAGTTGAACGCCAAAAACACGTTACAACTTGGCGTTCAACTCCAAAAGAAGCCTCTGCACGTGTAAACTTCAAGCTCAGCCCAAGCACACACCAAGTGGGCCCCGGAAGTGGATTTCTGCATCAATTACTTACCTCTGTAAACCCTAGTAACTAGTTTAGTATAAATAGAACTTTTTACTATGGTATTTTCATTTGGGGATCATCTTATGATTTTGAGTTCAACTTTGGATCATATTGATCACGTTGGGGGCTGGCCATTCGGCCATGCATGAACCTTTCACTTATGTATTTTCAACGGTAGAGTTTCTACACTCCATATATTAAGGTGTGGAGCTCTGCTGTTCCTCATGATTTAATGCAAAGTACTACTGTTTTTCTATTCAATTCAACTTATTCCGCTTCTAAGATATCCATTCGCACCCAAGAACATGATGAATGTGATGATTATGTGACGCTCATCATCATTCTCATTTATGAACGCGTGCCTGACAAATACTTCCGTTCTACATGCAAACAAGCTGGAATGAATATCTCTTAGATATCTAATACAGGGGACCGAGTTCGAGTTATTATTATCTTCATGGTATAAGTTAGAACCCATGGATGGCCATTCCTGAGATCTGGAAAGTCTAAACCTTGTCTGTGGTATTCCGAGTAGGATCTGGGAAGGGATGGCTGTGATGAACTTCAAACTCGCGAGTGCTGGGCGTAGTGACAGACGCAAAAAGGAGGGTGAATCCTATTCCAGTATGATCGAGAACCTCCAGATGATTAGCTGTGCCGTGACAGAGCATTTGGACCATTTTCACAGAGAGGACGGGATGTAGCCATTGACAACGGTGATGCCCTACATAAAGCTTGCCATGGAAAGGAGTAAGATTGATTGGATGAAGACAGCGTGAAAGTAGAGGTTCAGAGGAACGAAAGCATCTCTATACGCTTATCTGAAATTCTCACCAATGATATACATAAGTATCTTTATCTTTATTTTCTGTTTATTTATTATCATTATTCGAAAACTCCATAACCATTTAATATCCGCCTGACTGAGATTTACAAGATGACCATAGCTTACTTCATACCAACAATCTCCGTGGGATCGACCCTTACTCACGTAAGGTTTTATTACTTGGACGACCCAGTGCACTTGCTGGTTAGTTGTGCGAAGTTGTGAAGTTATGTTTGGACCATGGTATTGTGCACCAGTTTGTTGGCGCCATTGCCAGGGAGAGAACGAACAACAAATTTTACAACCCGAGTAACAATTTCGCATACCAAGTTTTTGGCGTCGTTGCCGGGGATTGTTCGAGTTTGGACAACTGACGGTTCATCGTGTTGCTCAGATTGGGTAATTTTCTTCTTATTTTATTTTCAAAAAGTTTTCAAAAAAAATTTTCAAAAATATTTCCTTCTTTTTCGTTTTTCCCATTTAATATTCGAAAAAAAAATAAATCTTTTCAAAAAATATATTTTTCTTCAGAATTTTTAAGAATGAATTCTAGTGTTTCATGATGATTTATTGAATCCTGGCTGGCTGTAAAGCCATGTCTAAATTCTTTTAGACTGAGGCTTCAACTAATCACTTCAATGCATGTAATAGCATACTAAAGCTTAGCTGGCTAGTGAGCCATGTCTAATTCCTAGACTGAAGCTTTAGACTAAAGAGTACAAGATTCCTGGAATTCATATTAAAAATTTTGAAATCCTTATTTTCTTTTTCAAATAATTTTCGAAAAATCCAAAAAAAAAAAATTTTAAATCATAAAATCAAAAATAATTTTGTGTTTCTTGTTTGAGTCTTGAGTCAATTTTTAAGTTTGGTGTCAATTGCATTTTTCTAAAAAAAAATTTATGCATTTTTCAAAAATCCATGCATTCATAGTGTTCTTCATGATCTTCAAGTTGTTCTTGGCCAGTCTTCTTGTTTGATCTTCATATTTTCTTGTTTTATGTCTTTTCTTGTTTTTCATATGCATTCTTGAATTCTTAGTGTCTAAAAATTAAAAATCTTTAAGTTTAGTGTTTTGCATGTTTTTCTTTTCTTAAAAATTTTCAAAAATAAGTCTTGATGTTCATCTTGATCTTCAAAGTGTTCTTGGTGTTCATCTTGACATTCATAGTATTCTTGCATGCATCACATGTTTTGATCCAAAATTTTCATGCATTGAGTCAATTTTGTGTTTTTCTCTTTCATCATTAAAAATTCAAAAATAAAAAAATATCTTTTCCTTTTTCACTCATAAATTTTCGAAAATTTGAGTTGACTTTTTCAAAACTTTTTAAAATTTAGTTGTTTCTTATGAGTCAAATCGAATTTTCAATTTGAAAATCTTATCTTTTTCAAAATATTTTTCAAAAATCATATCTTTTTCATTTTTCTTATTTATTTTTGAAAATTTTAAAAATAATTTTCAAAAATCTTTTTCTTAATTTTATATCATATTTTCAAAAATATCATCAACAATTAATGTTTTGATTCAAAAATTTCAAGTTTGTTACTTACTTGTTAAGAAAGATTCAAACTTTAAGTTCTAGAATCATATCTTGTGATTTCTTGTGAATCAAGTCATTAATTGTGATTTTAAAAATCAAATCTTTTTCAAAACTAATTTCAATCATATCTTTTCAAAAATATCTTTTTATCTTATCTTTTTCAAATATCTTTTCTAACTTCTTATCTTCTTATCTTTTAAAAATTGATTTTCAAAATTTGTTTCAACTAACTAATTAACTTTTTGTTTGTTTCTTATCTCTTTCAAAACTACCTAACTAACTACCCCTCTCTAATTTTCGAAAACACCTCCCTCTTTTTCAAAAATTCTTTTTAATTAATTAATTGTTTTAAATTTTAATTTTAATTTTATTTCCCATTTAATTTTCGAAAATCATCAACTCCTTTTCAAAAATTATTCTCGAAAACTTCTCTCTCTCATCTTCTTCTATTTATTTAATTACTTACTAACACTTCTCTTCATCTCATATCTCTGCTCCTATCCTCACCCTTGTGTTTGGATTATCCATTCTTCTTCACTCTTATTCCCTTTCTTCTTCTACTAACAATAAGGAACCTATTTACTGTAACATAGAGGATTCCTCTTCTTTTCTTGTTCTCTTCTCTTTCATATGAGCAGGAACAAGGAAAAGGGCATTCTTGTTGAAGCTGATCCAGAACCTGAAAGGACTCAGAAGAGGAAACTAAGAGAAGCTGAATTGCAACAATCCAGAGACAACCTTACTGAAATTTTCGAACAAGAAAAGGAGATGGCAGCCGAATCTAACAACAATAATGCAAGGAGGATGCTTGGTGATTATACTACACCTACTTCTAAGTTTGATGGAAGAAGCATCTCCATTCCTGCCATTGGAGCAAACAATTTTGAGCTGAAACCTCAATTAGTTGCTCTAATGCAACAGAACTACAAATTCCATGGACTATAGATCCTGAAGTCTACAGGCTCATGCTTTTCCCGTTTGCTGTAAGAGACAGAGCTAGAGTATGGTTGGACTCTCAATCTAAAGATAGCCTGAACTCTTGGGATAAGCTGGTCACGACTTTCTTAGCCAAGTTCTTTCCTCCTCAAAAGCTTAGTAAGGTTAGAGTGGATGTTCAAACCTTCAGACAGAAAGAAGGTGAATCCCTCTATGAAGCTTGGGAGAGATATAAGCAACTGACCAAAAAGTGTCCTTCTAACATGCTTTCAGAATGGACCATCCTGGATATATTCCATGATGGTCTGTCTGAATTAGCTAAGATGTCATTGGATACTTCTGCAGGTGGATCCATTCACCTAAAGAAAACGCCTGCAGAAGCTCAAGAACTCATTGACATGGTTGCTAATAACCAGTTTATGTACACTTCCGAGAGGAATCCTATGAGTAATGGGATGCCTCAGAAGAAGGGAGTTCTTGAAATTGATACTCTGAATGCCATATTAGCTTAGAACAAAATATTAACTCAGCAAGTCAATATGATTTCTCAGAGTCTGAATGGAATGCGCTGCATCCAACAGTACTCAAGAGGCATCTTCTGAGGAAGAAGCCTATGATCCTGAGAACCCTGCAATAGCAGAGGTGAATTACATGGGGGAACCCTATGGAAACACCTATAATCCCTCATGGAGAAATCATCCAAATTTCTCATGGAAGGATCAACAAAAGCCTCAACAAGGCTTTAATAATGGTGGAAGAAACAGGTTTAACAATAGTAAACCTTTTCCATCATCCACTCAGCAACAGACAGAGAATTCTGAGCAGAATCCATCTAGCTTAGCAAATTTAGTCTCTGATCTATCTAAGGCCACTTTGAGTTTCATGAATGAAACAAGGTCCTCCATTAGAAATTTGGAGGCACAAGTGGGCCAGCTGAGTAAGAAGATCATTGAAACCCCTCCTAGTGCTCTCCCAAGCAATACAGAAGAAAATCCAAAAGGAGAGTGCAAGGCCATTGAATTGACCATCATGGCCGAACCCACAAGAGAGGAAGAGGACGTGAATCCCAGTGAGGAAGACCTCCTGGGACATCCAGTGAACAATAAGGAGTTTCCCTTTGAGGAACCAAAGGAATCTGAGACTCATTTAGAGAACATAGAGATTCCATTGAACCTCCTTATGCCAATCATGAGCTCTGATGAGTATTCCTCTTCTGAAGAGAATGAGGATGTTACTGAAGAGCAAGTTGCCAAGTTCCTTGGTACAATCATGAAGCTGAATGCCAATTTATTTGGTAATGAGACTTGGGGAGATGAACATCCCCTATTCACCAATGAACTAAATGCATTGGATCAACTGAGATCGCCTCAGAAGAAACAGGATCCGGGGAAGTTCCTAATACCATGCACCATAGGCACCATGACCTTTGAGAAGGCTCTATGTGACTTTGGGTCAGGAATAAACCTCATGCCACTCTCTGTAATGGAGAAACTGGGAATCTTTGAGGTACAAGCTGCTAGAATCTCATTAGAGATGGCAGACAATTCCAGAAAACAGGCTTATGGACAAGTAGAGGACATGCTAGTAAAGGTTGAAGGCCTTTACATCCCTGATGATTTCATAATCCTAGATAC
Source organism: Arachis ipaensis (assembly GCF_000816755.2). NCBI lineage: Eukaryota > Viridiplantae > Streptophyta > Magnoliopsida > Fabales > Fabaceae > Arachis > Arachis ipaensis. Next base: position 40,454,514 of record NC_029786.2, read on the forward strand.
TGGGAAGGATGAGGATGAATCCATCATCCTTGGAAGACCCTTCCTAGCCACAGCAAGAGCTGTGATTGATGTGGATAGAGGAGAATTGATCCTTCAACTAAATGAGGACAACCTTGTGTTTAAAACTCAAGGATCTCTCTCTGTAACCATGGAGAGGAAGCATGAAAAGCTTCTCTCACTGCAGAGTCAACCAGAGCCCCCACAGTCAAACTCTAAGTTTGGTGTTGGGAGGCCTCAGCCAAACTCTAAGTTTGGTGTTGAACTCCCATATCCAAACTCTAAGTTTGGTGTTGGGAGTCTATAAAATTGACCTGATCACCTGTGTGGCTCCATGAGAGCCCACTGTCAAGCTATTGACGTTAAAAAAGCTCTTCTTGGGAGGCAACCCAATTTTTATTTATCTAATTTTATTTTTATTTTATTGTTCTTTCATATTTTATTAGGTTCATGATCATGTGGAGTCACAAAATAAATACAAAAATTAAAAACAGAATCAAAAACAGCAGAAGAAAAATCACACCCTGGAGAAAGGGCTTACTGGCGTTTAAACGTCAGTAAGGAGCATCTGGCTGGCGTTCAACGCCAGAACAGAGCATGGATCTGGCGTTGAACACCCAAAACAAGTAGAATCCTAGCGTTCAGACGCCAGGAATGCATACTGAGGAAAGCTGGCGCTGAACGCCAGAAACAAGCATAAAACTGGCATTCAACGCCAAAAACGTGCTGCATCTGGGCGTTGAACGCCCAGAACAAGCACCAATTCGGCGTTTAAACGCCAGAATTGCATGCAAAGGCATTTTACATGCCTAATTAGTGCAGGGATGCAATTCCTTGACACCTCAGGATCTGTGAACCCCACAGGATCCCCACCTACCTCCACTTATACTCTTCCCTCTTCTCATTCATCCTCTCTTCCCAATAAACACCCTTCCCCAAAACCCTTCACCAATCACCTCAAGCTCTCTTCCCTATTACCCATTCACCACTCCCATCCATCCACTCTTCCCCATAAACCTACCTCATAAACCCCACCTACCTTCAAAATTCAAAATCACTTTCCTACCCAAACCTACCCCATATGGCCGAACCTTAACCCCTCTCCCTTCACTATATAAACCTCTCCATTCTTCTTCATTTTCACACAACACAACCCTCTCTTCCTCTTCTTGGCCGAAACACAAACCTCTCTCCCTCTCCTCCATTTCTTCTTCTTCATCTTTTCTTTCTTCTCTTGCTCGAGGGCGAGCAATATTCTAAGTTTGGTGTGGTAAAAGCATAAGCTTTTTGTTTTTCTATTACCATTGATGGCACCTAAGACCGGAGAATCCTTTAGAAAAGAGAAAGGGAAGACAAAAGCTTCCACCTCCGAGTCATGGAAGATGGAAAGATTCATCTCCAAAGCCCATCAAGACCACTTCTATGATGTTGTGGCCAAGAAAAAGGTGATCCCCCGAGGTCCCTTTCAAACTCAAGAAAAATGAGTATCCGGAGATCTGACATGAGATCCAAAGAAGAGGTTGGGAAGTTCTAACAAACCCCATCCAACAAGTCAGAATGATGACAAGGAAACATGTTATTTGATAATCTGAAAAATCATAAAAATGATTCTTGAAGCAAGAAAAAGCAGTGAATACAAAAGCTTGCAGAAAAAAAATAGAAAAGAAAAAAATATAGCGAAAAAAAATAGAAAGAAAAAGAAAAAGCAAGCAGAAAAAGCCAAAAGCTCTTAAAACCAAAAGGCAAGAACAAAAAGCCAGTAGCCCTTAAAACCAAAAGGCAAGGGTAAATAAAAAGGGTCCCAAGGCATTGAGCATCAGTGGATAGGAGGGCCTAAAGGAATAAAATCCTAGCCTAAGCGGCTAAACCAAGATGTCCCTAATCATGTGCTTGTGGCGTGAAGGTGTCAAGTGAAAACTTGAGACTGAGCGGTTAAAGTCAAGGTCCAAAGCAAAAGAAGAGTGTGCTTAAGAACCCTGGACACCTCTAATTGGGGACTTTAGCAAAGTTGAGTCACAATCTGAAAAGGTTCACCCAGTTATGTGTCTATGGCATTTATGTATCCGGTGGTAATAATGGAAAACAAAGTGCTTAGGGCCACGGCCAAGACTCATAAAGTAGCTGTGTTCAAGAATCAACATACTGAACTAGGAGAATCAATAACACTATCTGAACTCTGAGTTCCTATAGATGCCAATCATTCTGAACCTCAATGGATAAAGTGAGATGCCAAAACTATTCAAGAGGCAAAAAGCTACAAGTCCCGCTCATTTGATTGGAGCTATGTTTCATTGATAGTTTGGAATTTATAGTATATTCTCTTCTTTTTATCCTATTTGATTTTCAGTTGCTTGGGGACAAGCAACAATTTAAGTTTGGTGTTGTGATGAGCGGATAATTTATACGCTTTTAGGCATTATTTTTAGTATATTTTTAGTAGGATCTAGTCACTTTTAGGGATGTTTTTATCAGTTTTTATGTTAAATTCACATTTCTGAACTTTACTATGAGTTTGTATGTTTTTCTGTGATTTCAAATATTTTCTGGCTGAAATTGAGGGACTTGAGCAAAAATCAGATTCAGAGGTTGAAGAAGGACTGCTGATGCTGTTGGATTCTGACCTCCCTGCACTCAAAGTGGATTTTCTGGAGCTACAGAACTCCAAATAGCGCGATCTCAACGGCGTTGGAAAGTAGACATCTAGGGATTTCCGGAAATATATAATAGTCCATACTTTGCCCAAGTTTAGACGACGCAAAAGGGCGTTGAATGCTAGTTCTACGCTGCAGTCTGGAGTTAAACGCCAGAAACACGTCACGAACCAGAGTTGAACGCCAAAAACACGTTACAACTTGGCGTTCAACTCCAAAAGAAGCCTCTGCATGTGTAAACTTCAAGCTCAGCCCAAGCAGACACCAATTGGGCCCCGGAAGTGGATTTCTGCATCAATTACTTACTTCTGTAAACCCTAGTAACTAGTTTAGTATAAATAGGACTTTTTACTATTGTATTTTCATCTGGGGATCATCTTATGATTTTGAGTTTAGCTTTGGATCATATTGATCACGTTGGGGGCTGGCCATTCGGCCATGCCTAAACCTTTCACTTATGTATTTTCAACGGTAGAGTTTCTACACTCCATAGATTAAGGTGTGGAGCTCTGCTGTTCCTCATGATTTAATGCAAAGTACTACTGTTTTTCTATTCAATTCAACTTATTCCGCTTCTAAGATATCTATTTGCACTAAAGAACATGATGAATGTGATGATTATGTGACGCTCATCATCATTCTCATTTATGAACGCGTGCCTGACAAACACTTTCGTTCTACATGCAAACAAGCTAGAATGAATATCTCTTAGATATCTAATACAGGGGACCGAGTCCGAGTTATTTGTATCTTCGTGGTATAAGTTAGAACCCATGGATGGCCATTCCTGAGATCCAGAAAGTCTAAACCTTGTCTGTGGTATTCCAAGTAGGATCTGGGAAGGCATGGCTGTGACGAACTTCAAACTCGCGAGTGCTGGGCGTAGTGACAGACGCAAAAAGGAGGGTGAATCCTATTCCAGTATGATCAAGAACCTCCAGATGATTAGCCGTGCCATGACAGAGCATTTGGACCATTTTCACAGAGAGGACGGGATGTAGCCATTGACAACGGTGATGCCCTACGTAAAGCTTGCCATGGAAAGGAGTAAGATTGATTGGATGAAGACAGCGGGAAAGCAGAGGTTCAGAGGAACGAAGACATCTCTATACGCTTATCTGAAATTCTCACCAATGATATACATAAGTATCTTTATCTTTATTTTCTGTTTATTTATTATCATTATTCGAAAACTCCATAACCATTTAATATCCGCCTGACTGAGATTTACAAGATGACCATAGCTTGCTTCATACCAACAATCTCCGTGGGATCGACCCTTCTCACGTAAGGTTTTATTACTTGGACGACCCAGTGCACTTGCTGGTTAGTTGTGCGAAGTTGTGAAGTTATGTTTGGACCATGGTATTGTGCACCAGTTTGTTGGCGCCATTGCCAGGGAGAGAACGAACAACAAATTTTACAACCCGAGTAACAATTTCGCATACCACATTTCCTAAGTCAACTGAGCATGGTTGTTTATGTGCTTTTTCATAAGGTTTTATGCTACTTTTACTAGGTATTATGAATGGTGCAAATACCTCATGATTACAGTAAACTTTGAGGCAATTGTTTGACTGATTGTAGGTGGAAATAAGGCAAGGAAGAAGGGAGAAAGAAGAGGAGGAAACAGAGCAAAAAGTATTGAAGAAGAGAGCGAGATGCAACGTTGGTGGCAACGTTGATCCACCAACGTTGAAGGCAACATTTTCTTTAAGAAAAAGTGGGTGCCAACGTTGAGGGCAACATTGGTGATCCAACGTTGCCTCAAACTTGGAAAGCTACAAAATGCTGGTGCTGGCATTGGGGAGAACGTTGGAGGTCCAACATTACCTCCAACGCCTTCGAATGTTTTCAATTCTGGACCCAGAAAAATTTTGGGTGTCGCCTACGCGTTGATCACGTGTACGCGTGAAAGTGGAAAATTTCTTAATCCACGCATAAGCATGAGTCACGCGCACGCGTGAAATGGCAAAATTTACCATTCACACGTACGCATGGGTAACGCGTACGCGTGACCAAATGAACATTAGAGGTTGACGAATGGATTTTTGCTAGTAAAGAATTTCACAAATAAATCCTCGTTTCTAGTATAGTTTCTAAACCAACAAAGAATCCTTTCATACAAAAACTTGTTTGTCACTAAAACAAACCCAATAAAATTAAACCGAATATTTAAACCTCGGGTCGTCACTCAAGGAATTGCAGGGAGGTGTGGTTATTATTAGTTATGGAAAAAGTATCTTTTTGGGTTTTTGAAAAAGGAACAAGAAAAGTAAATTGCAAGAAAGTAAATTAACAACTAGAAAAGCTTTTGGCAAGGTATGAAAACTAGACGTCCTATCCTAGTTATCCTTATCAATTGTGATGAGAATTGTTCATTGCTCCTAATTAGTTAACCTCTAACTCTGGAGGAAAGTCAAATGGACTAATCAATTTGATTCCTCAAGTCCTAGTCAACTCCTAAGGAAAGACTAGCTTTAGAGGGGTCCAAATTAACCAGCAACTTTCAATTATCAATCAACAAAGGAGTTTGATAACTCAAGTGTCTCCAATTAATCAACCAAAGCCATGAATATACAAATCTAACTTAAAATCCTCCCAAGCATTTTATCAAACACTTGGAAGGCATAACATAAAAAAATAGAAAAGTAATAGGGAATGTAAAACCCAAACAACCAAGTGAAAGCATCAATAACATAAAACAATCTTCTGCGCTAGGCACGCGTACGCGTCGCCCATGCGTGCACGTCGCTGCCAGCTTCTCCAAAATGCAGTTTTCGCACTCTTTCTAAGCCATTCCTGCCCTATAAAGCCTGAAAACACTTAACACACATATCACGACGTCGAATGGTAATAAAGGATAATTAAAATTGACAGTTTAAAGGCTTAGGAAACATGTTTTCAACTATATCAGAGAATTAGGAAGGAATTGTAAAACCATGCAATTTATATGAATTAGTGAGCAAAGAATTGATAAAAGCCACTCAAATTAGCACAAGATAAACCATAAAATAGTGGTTTATCAATCTCCCCACACTTAAACATTAGCATGTCCTCATGCTAAGCTCAAGGGGACAAAAGAAATGAATGGGGGAAAGTAAGACTCATGGGATGCAACCTATGTATGTGAATGCAACTATATGCTAAGATGTTTCTGTCTACTTGGTTAAAAGTAAATAAGTTCTCCAAGACAAACATAAATCAGATTTCACTAATTCAAATCACACAATAAAAGACAAGTAAACTTGTAAGAAGATAGCTCATGAAAGTAGGGAACGTAGAATCAAGCATTGAACCCTCACTGGTAGTGTATATGCACTTTAATCTCTCAAGTGTCTAGGGTTAATCACTCTACTCTTCTCTAGTCTTTCTAAGACCTTGTTCTTCATCTAACCAATCAACAAATATTTAGTATACCAATGCAAACATCATGAGGTCTTTTCAAGGTTGTAATGGGACTAAGGTAAGGGTGAGGATATATGTATGGCCAAGTGAGCTATAATATGAATCTTTGACTAACCTAAACTCTCACCTAACACACACACCCTATGTAATTCTAATTCATGCCTAGCTACCCATAATTTTCACTTTTGTATCACATACTCATGTACCAGATATCTTTAATCTTTTCACATATGCATTGATCTTTTATTAAACTTAACATTGGGGTAATTTTGTCCCCTTATTTATTTATTTATTTATTTGAATTTTTTTATATGAAAGCAAAAATAACATATCAATACATATGGCTTTGGAATTTTCTAGTTTCACATGAGTAGGTTCCCAAATTCCCAATATTCAATTAAAGTAGAAACATAATACATTCCCATTAACCCAAGTTCCCACAGTTCCCCACACTTAATTGATACACAATCTCTATCTTAAGCTAACCAAAGATTCAATTGGGGTAATTAATTATTTTTCCGCTTAAGGCTAGTGATGTGGTAAAATATAGAACAAATGGGGATAAAAGGCTCAAAGTGGCTAACAAAGGTAAATGGAATGGTAGGCTATTTGGGATAAGTGAGCTAATAACAAATGATAGCCTCAATCATATGTATGCATGTAAATACACTAAACAATGGACATATAGAATGGAACAAAATATAGATTACAATCATAGAGAAGGAAATACACAAGAATAGAATATTATGGTTAAATAATGTAACCATGTAATTAAGCTCAAATCTCACAGGTTGTGTGTTCTTAGCTATAATTCATGTTCCAAATTACAATTTTCAAACAAGTTTATAAAAAAAAGTTTTAATTTAAATTAGTAAAATGCTATAAAAAGGGTCTTGAAAAAGAACTTATTACTCCAACCAAGTAGTGGTAGAAGAACATGCAAAAAATCAACAAACATGCAATTAAACATGCAAATGTAACAACTAATTTAACAAGAAAAATTAAACATTGGTGTTGAAATGGGAAATCACTAACCCACGGAAGTCGGTATCAACCTCCCCACACTTAAAGATTGCACCGTCATCGGTACATTCTAAGATGTGCAAGTGGACGGGCTGCTACAACTGATGCTTTTTCCAAAGAATGTGTGTAGGAACTTGTTTGTCGCCCCATGTAAAAGTTTTCGTTTCCCTTCTTGATGGCCATCTTGAAAGAAGAGAAAAGGGAAGAAAAGTAACCCAGAAATAAAGATAAGAAAATAAAATAAATATGGGTGAGTTAATGCCAAATGGTGAGGGTCTCAAGTACATGGTAGCTACAACATGCAAATGAGAAAACAGTAGAAGCAACTGGCATATCAATAGAGTAAAAATTGCAACAATGAGGGGGGGAGAGTGTGGGTAATGAAAGACAATATAAATTCATGTCAATGCAAAAGGAATACATGTATTATAAACGAGTGGCATTGACAGATAAATAATATCACCCAACAATGTAAAACAATTCACGAAGCACCAAAATAATACAAGAAAAGATACAACAGTTGAATAAGAACATTTAACACCAAAGGAAAAATAATAAACGTAGAAAAGAAAAGAAAAACAGGCACATAATTAAAAATTCAATGAATGAAAGTATGCAAATAAATTAGGTAAAATAGAGTGAAAGAGAATAGGGATGAGAAGTTGAAGAAATGAAGAAGGTAAGAAAAGAGGAGGAAAGAAGGAGAAAGGAGAGGAGAAAGAAGTGAGAAATGAAAAACAGGGCGTGACGCGCGCGCGGACATCACGCGTACGCATGAAAACTGAACTAGCCACGCAACGCGTACACGTGGGTGGCCAAAAATGAACACTGACGCGCGAGCGTCGGTCACGCGTACGCGTGGCTACTCGCGCGACTCCAGCACAGTGGCAGCCCAACTCTTTGTTCAATTTGAAGGGTGGCAAAATTTTGCATGCGACGCGAGCGCGTTGCGCACGCCCACGCATGGTGTGCTAGTATTGAAATTGATGCATACGTGTCGGGGACGCATACGCGTGGGCCAAATTATGCTTTTTGCACACCAGCCGCACGATTCTATCACAACTTTCTGTTCGTTGGATGAAAGCGCTGAATTGGGATTGACGCCCACGCGTGGTTGGCTTCTTTTTTTTTATCATGCAGAATGCAAAATGCAAAATGCAAAATGCAGATGAATATGCAGAAATTATGAATGAACACTAATAAAAATAAAATAAAATAAGACTAAGAAGAAAAATGTAGGATCATACCATGGTGGGTTGTCTCTCACCTAGCACTTTTAGTTAAAGTCCTTAAGTTGGACATTTCGTGAGCTCCTTATCATGGTGGCTTGTGCTTGAACTCATTGATGCCAGGGCATTTTGGCCAGTTTCACTGACATTTTCTTTACTATTTTAGGGTAGTTTCATGCATTTTCTTAGTAAATAAGCAAGTTTTGGGTAAATATTCACTTACATCTTGATTCAAGCAAACATTGTTGATGAGCGAATAATTTATACGCTTTTTGGCATTGTTTTTACATAGTTTTTAGTATGATTTAGCTAGTTTTTAGTATATTTTTATTAGTTTTTAAATAAAATTCATATTTCTGGACTTTACTATGAGTTTGTGTATTTTTCTGTGATTTCAGGTAATTTCTGACTGAAATTGAGGGACTTAAGCAAAAATCAGATTCAGAGGTTGAAGAAGGACTGCAGATGCTGTTGGATTCTGACCTCCCTGCACTCAAAGTGGATTTTCTGGAGCTACAGAACTCCAAATGGCGCGTTATCAATTGATTTGGAAAGTAGACATTCAGGGCTTTCCAGAAATATATAATAGTTCATACTTTGCTTGAGTTTAGATGACACAAACTGGCGTTCAACGCCAAGTCCATGCTGCATTCTGGAGTTAAACGCCAGAAACAGGTTACAAAGTGGAGTTAAACGCCAGAAATAGGTTACAAACTCGCGTTCAACTCTAAAAGAAGCCTCTACACATGTAAAGCTCAATGCTCAGCCCATGCACACACCAAGTGGGCCCCAGAAGTGGATTTCTGCATCAATTACTCATTTCTGTAAACCCTAGTAACTAGTTTAGTATAAGTAGGACTTTTTACTATTGTATTTACATCTTTGGATTATCTTTGGATTATCTTTTGATCCTTTCATCATGTTTAGGGGGCTGGCCTCTCGGCCATGCCTGGACCTTATTCTTATGTATTTTCAACGGTAGAGTTTCTACACACCATAGATTGAGGTGTGGAGCTCTGCTGTCCCTCATGAATTAATGCAAAGTACTATTGTTTTTCTATTCAATTCAAGCTTATTCCTATTATAAGATATTCATTCGCACCCAAGAACATGATGAATGTGATGATTATGTGACGCTCATCACCATTCTCACCTATGAACCCGTGCCTGACAACCACTTTCGTTCTACATGAAGATGAGATAGAATGAATATCTCTTAGATATCTAATACAGGGGACCGAGTCCGAGATATTAGAATCTTCGTGGTATATGTTAGAACCCATGGACGGCCATTCCCGAGATCCGGAAAGTCTAAACCTTGTCTGTGGTATTCCAAGTAGGATCTGGGAAGGGATGGCTATGACGAGCTTCAAACTCGCGAGTGCTGGGCGTAGTGACAGACGCAAATAGATAGTAAATCCTATTCCAATATGATCGAGAACCGACAGATGATTAGCCATGCAGTGACAGCTGGTGCACGAAATTGTGATCATCAACAATGGCACCAAAGACTTGGAGCTCTCAAACATGAATCACACTTTGTCACAATTTCGCACAACTAACCAGCAAGTGCACTGGGTCGTCCAAGTAATACCTTACGTGAGTAAGGGTCGATCCCACGGAGACTGTCGGCTTGAAGCAAGCTATGGTCATCTTGTAAATCTCAGTCAGGCAGATTCAAATGGTTATGGAGGATTGATAATTAAAGATAAATAAAACATAAAATAAAGATAGAGACAGAGATACTTATGTAATTCATTGGTAGGAATTTTAGATAAGCGTATTTAGATGCTTTGTTCCTCCTGAACCTCTCCTTTCCTATTGCCTTCTTCCAATCGTTCATACTCTTTTCCATGGCAAGCTTTATGTTGGGCATCACCGTTGTCAATGGCTACTTCCCGTCTTCTCAGTGAAAAAGTTCTACGCACGCTGTCACCGCACGGCTAATCATCTGTCGGTTCTCGATCATGTTGGAATAGGATCCATTGATCCTTTTGCGTCTGTCACACGCCCAACACTCGCGAGTTTGAAGATCGTCATAGTTATCCCTTCCCAGATCCTACTCAGAATACCACAGACAAGGTTTAGACGTTCCGGATCTCAGGAATGGCCGCCAAAAATTCTAGCCTATACCACGAAGGTTCTAATCTTAGATTAGAAACTCAAAAGATACACATTCAAGCTTGTTTGCATGTAGAACGGAAGTGGTTGTCAGGGACGCGTTCATAGGTGAGAATGGTGATAGTGTCACATAATCATCACATTCATCATGTTCTTGGGTGCGAATGAATATCTTGGAGAAGAAATAGACTTGAGTTGAATAGAAAAACAATAGTACTTTGCATTAATTCATGAAGAACAGCAGAGCTCCACACCTTAATCTATGGTGTGTAGAAACTCCACTGTTGAAAATACATAAGAACAAAAGGGTCTACGCATGGCTGTGAGGCCAGCCCTCAAACGTGAAAAAGGTCTATCAAAGTCTTATCAAGTGTCTTTGTAAAAGTCTCGAAATACAATAGCAAAAAGTCCTATTTATAGAAAACTAGTAGCCTAGGGTTACAGAAATAGGTAATTAATGCAGAAATCTTTTTTCGGGCCCACATGGTGTGTGCTTGGGCTGAGCATTGAAGCTTTCATGTGTAGAGACTTTTCTTGGAGTTAAACGCCAGCTTTTGTGCCAGTTTGGGCGTTTAACTCCAGCTTTTGTGCCAATTCTGGCGTTTTGACGCCAGAATTCTTAAGCTGACTTGGAACGCCGGTTTGGGCCATGAAATCTTAGGCAAAGTATAGACTATTATATATTTCTGGAAAGCCCAAAATGTCTACTTTCCAACGCAATTGAGAGTACGCCAATTAGGTATCTGTAGCTTCAGAAAATCTACATCGAGTGCAGGGAGGTCAGAATCCAACAGCATCTGCAGTCCTTTTTCAGCCTCTGAATCAGATTTTTGCTCAGGTCCCTCAATTTCAGCCAGAAAATACTTGAAATCACAAAAAAACACACAAACTCATAGTAAAGTCCAGAAATGTGATTTTTATTTAAAAACTAATAAAAACATAATAAAAACTAACTAAAATATACTAAAAACATACTAAAAACAATGCCAAAAAGCGTATAAATTATCCGCTCATCACAACACCAAACTTAAGTTGTTGCTTGTCCCAAAGCAACTGAAAATCAAATAGGATAAAAAGAAGAGAATATACAATGAATTCTAAAAACATCTATGAAGATCAGTATTAATTAGATGAGCGGTGCTTTTAGCTTTTTTCTTCTGAACAGTTTTGGCATCTCACTTTATCCTTTGAAGTTCAAAATGATTGGCTTCTATTGGAACTTAGAATCCAGATAGTGTTATTGATTCTCCTAGTTAAGTATGTTGATTCTTGAACACAGCTACTTTATGAGTCTTGGCCATGACCCAAAGAATTTTGTTTTCCAGTATTACCACCGGATACATAAATGCCACAAACACATAACTGGGTGAACCTTTTCAGATTGTGACTCAGCTTTGCTAGAGTCCTGATGCCAGGGAATTTTGGCCAGTTTCACTGACCTTTCCTTTATGGTTTTAGGGTAGTTTCATGCACTTTCTTAGGAAATAAGCAAGTTTTGGGTAAATAATCACTTACATCTGGATTCAAGCAAACATTGTGAATTTTACATGATTTCATGAGAATTATGCATGAATTAAATGACAAAATTGAACGATGCATGTCTCATAACTTGGATTAGAGCTTTGATGCACTTTATTGCTTGATTTCAGGACAAAGGAAGCAAGGAAGAACCACGTTAGTAGCCACATTAGTCTAGCTAACGTAACCACTAACGTGGAATGGAGGCCAGCTTGCAACGTTAATGAGAAAAGTGATCGCCATTAACGCCTTCGTGAGCGATCATAGCCCACGTTAGTTGCCACGTTAACTATGTTAACGTGGAAGCTAACGTGGAAGAGAAGTAGAACTCCAACGTTAGTGGTAAAAGTAAGTGTCACTAACGTTCCAAAGTGGCAGCTGGCCACGTTAAGAGTCACGTTAACTCAGTTAACGTGAACTCAAACGTGGATGAGAAAGATAATGCCAACGTTAGTGACACTCACCTTTGTCACTAACGTTGGACTAAGCTCATATTTGCCACGTTAAGAGTCACGTTAACCTAGTTAACGTGGACTCTAACGTGGAGGGAGCAAGGAATCACCAACGTTAGTGACACTCACCTTTGTCACTAACGTTGGATTAAGCCACTATGAGCCACGTTAGTTGCCACGTTAATTTCATTAACGTGGAAGCTAACGTGGAGAAGAGGGATGATGAGCCAACGTTAGTGACACTCACCTTTGTCCCTAACGTTGGAGATGGCTATCAATACCACGTTAGAAGTCACGTTAACCTAGTTAACGTGAACTCTAACATTGGAAGTAGGGGCGTTTTGAAGCGTTAGTGACAAAGGTAAGTGTCACTAACGCTCTCGAAGATTTGGCAAGCCTACGTTAAAGGCCACGTTAACTATACTAACGTGAACTCTAACGTAGGGAGAAAGGGGTACTCTCAATGTTATTGAAAATGGTAAACCCCAGTAACGTTTGCGAAGGGCCAAGAAGCAACGTTAGTGGTCACGTTAGTGCCACTAACGTTGAAGTTAACACGGACCATTTTTGGGTTAGGAACGTTAGTGAAAAAGGTGATTGTCACTAACGTTCTCGACCCCACAGTTTCACTTAACGTTAACACCACTAACGCCGCAAGCTAAAGTCCATACCTACTGCACACTTTCTCTGCAAGTAAAGCTGAGCCCACTGAAGAAGATAACTGCTTCAACTCAAGATCCAAAGGCCCATATCCAAGACTTGAAGAAGCAACTAGAAGATCAGAAGAACAGTATAAATAGGGAGAACTTTGAACTAGAAGAGAGCTTTTGGCATTATTAGAATTACTCTCTGTATTTTTTACTTTCTCTGTAACTTCTAGTTAACTTTTCAGAATGCATTCTACATCTTTGTTTTCCATTCCCAGAGCTATGAACAACTAAACCCCTTTCATTGGGTTAGAGAGCTCTGTTGTAATTTGATGGATCAATAATAGTTTTCATTATTCTTCTTCTTTCTTTTCTCTTGATTTTACTAGAAAGCTTTCAATCTTCATCCAATTGAGTAGTTATCTTGGAAAAGAAGCTATTCATACTTGGATCTCTTCGGAACCTTGGAAGAGAAATGAAGAGATCATGCTAGAAATGCTTTCTCATGTTGGACCAAATTGGGGTTTGGATGGATATAGTGACATATAATCCTACCAACACTTTGATTTGGAAATACATGTGGTATAATCAGTGACCATACCTCATCTCTTCTCATGAGCAATTGGACCAAGGAATTGGCTATTGATCAAGATTTGAGAGATTGAATTACCAAGGAATTGGAATTCAATCACTTAAGATTGCCAAGGAGATCAATGAATACATTGATTGAGGAAGAGATGAAAATGAACTTGATCCGGAGAATGCAACATCTCCTAAGCCCAATGAACTCCCCATTTCTGATCTTACCCATTCTCTTTAATTTCTGCCAATTACTTTTATGATCATCTTCCCCATTCCCATTTAAGATTCTACAATTTATTTTCCGTCATCTATTTTCAGCTCTTTATTTCTAGCATTTACATTTTCTGCTATTTACTTTCCCACCATTTAATTTCCTGCAACTCTCAAACCAAATTCTGCTTAGCTCAACTAGAACATTCCTCCAATTAAAGTTGCTTGACCAATCAATCCCTGTGGGATTTGACCTCAATCTATTGTGAGTTTTTACTTGACGACAATTCGGTATACCTGCCGAGGGAGGTTTGTTAAGAGACAAGTTTCCGTGCATCAAGTTTATGGCGCCGTTGCCGGGGATTGATTTTGTATCAACAATGATTAAATTGGTGGATAACTAGATTGAGCATTTTCCTTTTGTTTGATTTAGTTTTATTTGTGTAATTTACTTTCAGTTTTAGTTAATTCTTTCCCTTTACCTTTCACCCATTAGTGGTGTTACCTGCATTTTGTTTTAATATTTGGTTCACTGACCCACTAACTGTTTGATATATTGCATCACTCACACTAACAGCATTTCTGCAGAAAATATTGTCTACATCTATCTTTCTTGCTTCTGCCTTATTGGGTGTATGACAGGTAGAAGAAGCAGGGCTTCAACTTCCTTTGATTCTGAACCTGAGAGGACCTTCCTTAGATTAAGGAGGGAAGCAAGAGGGAAGAGAGTAGTTGGTGCTGAGGAAGAGGAGGAGTACTTTGAACCAGACATGGATGAGAATATGGAGAACCATCATGAAGAAGAGGCTCACAACCATGGCAGAGAAGGTCCAGCATATCAGGCTGGACAAGAGAGAAGAGTTCTGGGTTCTTACATCAACCCAAATCCAGGAAACTGTGGAAGTAGCATCCAAAGGCCAACCATACATGCCAACAACTTTGAACTAAAGCCACAGCTCATCACCCTTGTTCAGAACAATTGTTCATTCGGAGGAAGTATCCAAGAAGACCCCAATCAACATCTAACCACCTTCCTGAGGATATGCGATACTGTGAAGTATAATGGTGTTCATCCTGACACCTATAGACTACTTCTGTTTCCCTTCTCACTCAAGGACAAAGCATCTAAATGGCTGGAATCCTTTCCAAAGGAGAGTTTAGCAACCTGGGAAGATGTGGTGAACAAATTCTTGGCAAGATTCTATCCTCCTCAATGAATCAACAGGTTGAGAGCTGAGGTACAAATCTTCAGGCAGCAAGATGGTGAGACTCTATATGAAGCATGGGAGAGGTTTAAAGACCTGACAAGAAGATGCCCGCCAGATATGTTCAATGAATGGGTGCAGTTGCACATTTTCTATAAAGGCCTTTCGTATGAATCAAAGAAGGCAGTAGACCACTCATCCGGGGGATCTCTGAACAATAAGAAGACCATTGAAGAAGCCATAGATGTTATTGAGACTGTAGCAGAGAATGACTACTTCTATGCTTCTGAAAGAGGCAACACTAGAGGAGTGATGGAGCTGAACAATGTGGATGCACTGCTAGCTCAAAACAAGCTTATTACCTAGCAGTTGGCTGACCTTACCAAAAAGATGGAGAGGAATCAAGTAGCAGCAATCACCACCTCAGCAGCAGCTCAAGAAGGAGTGAATGAAGAAGCAGAGGGTGATCAGGAACTAGCCAACTACATCGGAAATTCACCTAGGCAGCACCATGACCCATACTCCAAAACATATAATCCTGGTTGGAGGAACCACCCAAACTTTGGGTGGGGAAACCAACAGGATCAAGGCCAAGATCAGAGACGCCACAACCCCAACAACAATGCAGCTCACCAACACTCCACACAGAGGTCATATCAACACCCACCTAACAACACTTCTCAACATCCATATCAAAGTCAAAATGGCCCTTCTCATCCCTCCAATCTCGACTCACCATCATCTGAAGATAGACTCTCAAGGATTGAAACTCTACTTGAAGGCATATGCAAGGAGATCCAAGATAGTAAGGTGTTCCGAGAGGAAGTGCGATCCAACATGCAAAATCAAGATGCTGCCATCAAGAAACTTGAGACACAAATTGGCTACCTATTTCAACAAGCTCCTGGCCATGACCATTGCAGCAACATTGAGTCAAGGCCAAGGGAGGAGTGTCAAGCTATCACCCTCAAAAGTGGAAAGGAATTGAAAGAGACTTCCAAGCAACCACAAGAGAAAGATTCAATTGGAAGAAAGGAGGAACAAGACGAAGTTCAAGTCCCCACCTCCAACTCACAACAAAAGGAAGAAGAGCTGAAGCCATATGTTCCAAAAGTCCCATATCCTCAACAATTGAGGAAGAAGAGGGATGACAGCCAGTTCTCCAGATTTTTAGAAATCTTCAAAAAAATGCAGATTAACATACCCTTTGCTGAAGCAATAGAGCAAATGCCGCTCTATGCCAAGTTCTTGAAGGAGTTGATGAAGAAGAAGAGAAGCTGGAAGAACAACGATACTATGATACTAACCGAGGAATGCAGTGCCATCATTCAGCATAAACTGCCCCAGAAATTGAAGGATCCTGGGAGCTTCCAGATTCCTTGTATTATAGGAGAAATAACAGTGGAGAAGGCTCTATGTGATTTAGGAGCCAGCATAAATCTGATGTCTGTAGCTATGATGAGAAAAATGAAGATTGAGGAGGCCAAACCAACAAAAATGGCCTTACAACTGGCAGACCAATCATTCAAGTTTCCTCACGGCATAGTGAAAGACTTAAACTTGAGGGGGTTAACAGAAGAGGAGAAATCAGCAAGCGAAGAAGCTACACCAGCTGAGGTTCAAGCTCAGTGCACAATAAAGGAGAAGAATGGAAAGAAAGAAGCACCCAAACTTGAACTAAAGGCACTGCCACCCACTCTCAAGTATGCAGTTATCCAGTGATCATAAATTCATTCCTCAGCCAAGAACAAAAGGAAGAGCTACTCCAAGTATTGCCAAGGCACAAAGATGCCATAGGATGGACCCTTGCTGACTTGAAGGGAATCAGTTCGGCCATATGTATGCATAAGATACTGTTGGAAGATGATGCCAAACCATCCATTCAACCCCAAAGGAGGCTGAACCCAGTCATGAAGGAAGTGGTACAGAAAGAAGTCATGAAGTTGTGGCAAGGAGGAGTGATCTATCCGATCTCAGACAGCCCATGGGTCAGCCCTGTACAAGTTGTCCCAAAAAAGGGAGGAATTACTGTAGTTCCCAATGAGAAGAACGAACTAATCCCTACAAGGACAGTCACAGGATGGTGGATGTGCATAGACTACAGAAAACTCAATGAAGCTACACGAAAAGATCATTTCCCCTTCCTCTCATGGATCAGATGCTGGAAAGACTTGCAGGACATGCATATTACTGTTTTCTCGATGGTTATTCAGGATATAACCAAATAGTGGTTGATCCAAGAGACCAAGAGAAAACCTCCTTTACTTGCCCATATGGAGTGTTTGCCTACAGGCGCATGCCATTTGGGCTATGCAATACACCTGCAACCTTCCAACGCTGCATGCTCTCCATTTTCTCAGATATGATAGAAAAATTCATCGAAGTCTTTATGGATGACTTCTCAGTATTCGGAGATTCCTTTCCTAATTGCCTAGATCACCTAGCCCGGGTGTTAAAGAGATGTCAAAGACCAATCTGGTCTTGAACTGGGAGAAATGTCACTTCATGGTAACAGGAGGAATAGTCCTTGGCCATAAGGTGTCTAACTAGGGCATTGAGGTAGACAGAGCTAAGGTGAAACTCATGGAAAGATTACCTCCACCAAGTGATGTCAAGGCAATTAGGAGTTTTTTAGGGCATGCTGGCTTTTATAGACGGTTTATTAAAGATTTTTCAAAGATAGCCAAGCCCTTAAGCAATCTCCTTGTATCTGATACACCATTTGTCTTTGATGAAAAGTGCATGCTAGCTTTCGAACACTTGAAAAAGAGGCTGTCCTCTGCCCCTATCATTTCCCCACCTGATTGGAACTTACCATTTGAACTGATGTGCGATGCATCTGACTTCGCAGTTGGGGCAGTGTTAGGACAGAGGAAAGAGAACTTAGTCCATGTAATATACTATGCCAGCAAAGTCCTCAATGATACTCAAAGAAACTATACCACTACTGAAAAGGAGTTGCTGGCAATAGTTTTTGCATTTGACAAGTTTAGATCATACCTCATTGGTGCCAAAGTAATCGTTTTCACAGATTACACAGCACTTAAATATTTGTTTGCCAAGCAAGAATCAAAACCAAGACTAATAAGATGGATCTTGTTGTTGCAGGAATTCAACATTGAAATTAGAGACAAGAAGGGAGTGGAGAACAAGGTAGCGGATCACCTATCCAGAATCCCTCATGATAAGGGTGGAACACATGGTACAAGTGTGAATGAATGTTTCCCAGATGAGCAGTTAATGACGGTTCACAAAGCACCTTGGTTTGCAAACATTGCCAATTCCAAGGGAACTGGGGCTTTACCTCTAGAGATCAACAAACATCAAAAGAGAAAGCTCATCAATGATGCAAAATATTTTGTCTGGGATTAGCCATATCTCTTCAAGAAGTGTCCAGATGGAATCCTGAGAAGATGTGTTTTGGAAGAAGAGGGACGAGAGGTCTTGTGGAACTGCCACGGCTCATGCTATGGAGGCCATTTTGGAGGAGATAGAACTGCAGCCAAGGTGTTACAAAACGGATTCTTTTGGCCCACCCTTTTCAAGGATGCCAAAGAACTGGTAAAGAATTGCAATGAATGTCAAAGAGCTGGAAACTTACCCAAAATAAATGAGATGCCACAAAATTTCATCTTAGAACTGGAACTGTTTGATGTGTGGGGAATCGATTTCATAGGACCATTCCCAACCTCATATTCAAACAAGTACATCTTGGTAGCAGTGGATTATGTTTCCAAGTGGGTAGAGGATATTGCAACCCCAACAAATAATAACAAGGTGGTCATGAACTTCCTCAGAAAGAATATCTTTAGCCGGTTTAGAGTCCCACGAGCACTCATCAGTGATGGAGGGAGCCATTTTTGTAACAGACCACTAGAAGCTCTCCTCCTATGATACAGGGTGAAACATAAGATTGCCACGCCTTACCACCCCCAAACAAGTGGGCAAACTGAGATATCTAACAAAGAGCTAAAAAGGATTCTGGAAAAGACTGTGGGAGCATCAAGAAATGATTGGTCGAAGAAGCTGGATGATGCTCTTTGGGCATACAGAACGGCATTCAAAACACCAATCGGGATGTCCCCATACCAACTAGTGTATGGAAAGGCTTGTCATCTACCATTGGAGCTGGAACACAAAGCCCTCTGGGCTCTCAAGCTGCTAAATTTTGATAGCATTGCTGCTGGTGAAAAGAGGGTTTTGCAGCTGCAAGAAATGGAGGAGTTCAGATCTCAAGCCTATGAAAATGCCAAGATTTATAAAGAAAAGGCAAAGAGAAGGCACGACCTCCATTTGACACCCAGGAGCTTCGAAGAAGGACAACAAGTGCTCCTCTACAATTCCAAATTAAGACTTTTCCCTGGGAAATTCAAATCAAGGTGGTCAGGACCCTTTCTTGTCACAAAGGTCTCGCCATATGGGCACATAGAAATCATGGAGGAAAGTTCAAAGAGGACGTTCACTGTGAACGGACAAAGGCTCAAACACTACATGGGCAACATGGGGGAAAATCCCAAAGTGAAGTATCACCTCAAATAATGGAGGAATCGTCAAGCTAGCGATGCTAAAAGAGCGCTTCGTTGGGAGGCAACCCAACCTAAGGTAGTTTTCTTTTCATTTGCATTTCAATAAAAATCACAAGTAGTTTTCCCTGTATTGTGAGGAGCTAAGTTTGGTGTTACACGCCAAAGCAATACAAGAGTGAGTGTGTAATTCTAAGTTTGGTGTTCCACCAAAGATTTCAGTTAGAATCACACTACACTCCTTCAAGGGCAAATTGCTAGATCCAACCAATCAGGGGAACCACTTAACAGTAGTTAGTTTCTAGTTCATAGTTGTTTTGCTGATAACAATACATGAGCTTTTCTATATGTATTCAACCTGCTGTATTAGGCAAGGAATTAAGTTTGGTGTTCACACACCAAGTTAAGTTCAGAAATTCACAAGCATACATGCATACTAACTATTTCTCAAGTGCTTTGGGAACAAGCAACTTCCAACGACTTTGCAAGAATCTCCTGGAGAATTGGTGCACCATCATCCAAGAAGGCAAAGAAAAATGCAAAAATTATGGATGATGACAAACAAGAGGGAGAGCATGAGCATCCCCATGAGTAAAAGGTGGTGGAGTTCCCTCATTGTCCCATCTTTTTCAAGTATTAAATAAGGAAAATCATGTATGAAATAGAACATGCTTCCATGGTAGTTTAGGATTTTCAATGCTATCTTTAGTATTTTTCTTGCCTTTTTCATATGTGCTGGTTCAAGTTATGAAAATATTTAGTAACCCAAAGAGGTACTGGACACCAAGACCTCAAGGAAAGAAAATAACAAACCATGTGCCTGTGGTGTGCATGTATGGGGGAGAGAGACTTGAGGGAGTAAGTCCTTAGGGGTGTTTCAACACCTAGCACCTTGAACCAACTGGTTCGGGAGTGTTGGCTGAAAACTTATCTTAAAGAGTCGCCCTCTCACAGAACACTTAGCCTAAGGATGCAATAAACCTTGGAAAGACAAAGGGATCAATAAATAACAGTCTCAAAGGGTGCCATCAAGTGAGTATTCTAAGGCATGATAAAGGTCTGAAAGCCAGTAAAGGAATGAACCTAAGTTGCTAAGCATTAAACCCCATAAAACCAAGGACATGACTTCCACAAGAATGATTCATTCATCTTGTCATTTCATTCATCATTCTTTTGTTCCAGTACTTGCTTAGGGACAAGCAAGCTTTAAGTTTGGTGTTGTGATGCCAACGTTAACTATACTAACGTGAACTCTAATGTAGGGAGAAAGGGGTACTCTCAACGTTATTGGAAAAGGTAAACCCCAGTAACGTTTGCGAAGGGCCAAGAAGCAACGTTAGTGGTCACGTTAGTGCCACTAAAATTGAAGTTAACGTGGACCATTTTTGGGTTAGGAACATTAGTGAAAAAGGTGATTGTCACTAACGTTCTCGACCCCACAGTTTCACTTAACGTTAACACCACTAACGCCCTGATGAGCGGATATTTTATACGCTTTTTGGGGTTAATTTCATATAGTTTTGAGTATGTTTTTGTTAGTTTTTAGTCTATTTTCATTATTTTTTAGGAAAAATTCATATTTCTGGACTTTACTATGAGTTGTGTGTTTTTTTGTAATTTCAGGTATTTTTCTGGCTGAAATTGAAGGAGCTGAGCAAAAATCTGATTCAGGCTGAAAAAGGACTGCTGATGTTGTTGGATTCTGACCTCCCTACACTAAAAGTGGATTTTCTGGAGCTATAGAACTCGAAATGGCATGCTTCCAATTGCGTTGAAAAGTAGACATCCAGGGCTTTCCAGCAATATATAATAGTCCATACTTTGCACAAGGATAGACGACGTAAACTGGCGTTCAACGCCAGTTCTCTGCCCAATTCTGGCGTCCAGCGCCAGAAAAGGATCAAAAACTGGAGTTGAACGCCCAAACTGGCACAAAAACTGGCGTTCAACTCCACAAATGGCCTCTGCACGTGGATTGCTTAATTCTCAGCCCATCACACACCTAGTGGGCCCCAGAAGTGGATCTCTGCATCATCCATCATAGTTTACTCATTTGTTGTAAACCTAGGCTACTAGTTTAGTATTTAAACAACTTTTAGAGACTTATTTTGGATCTCATGACATTTTTAGATCTAAACTTTGTATTCTCTGACGGCATGAGTCTCTAAACCCCATTGTTGGGGGTGAGGAGCTCTGCTGTGTCTCGATGAATTAATGAAATTTTTTTTCAAAAATTTATTTTGGTTTTCTAAAAAATTTTAAGTTTGGTGTTCTCTTTTCGTGTTCTTGAGTTTTCCTTGTGACTTGATCTTAAAATTTTTAAGTTTGGTGTTCCTTGGTGTTTTCCCTCCAAAATTTTCGAAAATAGGGAGCATTAGATCTAAAAATTTTAAATCTTGTGCTATCTTATTGTTTTTCTCTTTCCTCTTAAAAATCAAAAATATCTTTTCTCTTTTTTTTTAAGAACAAATTTTCGAAATATATTTCTAAAATTCAGATTTTTTATTTCAAAATTTAAAACTTTTTTTTAAAAAAAAAAAAAATCATCATATCCTTTTCAAAACTTCCTAACCACTTTCTCTCTCCTCAGTTTTTCGAAAATCTTCACTCAATAAGGAGATCAATGAATGCATTGATTGAGGAAGAGATGAAAATAAACTTGATCCGGAGGATGCAACATCTCCTAAGCCCAATGAACTCCCCATTTTTGATCTTACCCATTCTCTTTAATTTCTGCCAATTACTTTTATGATCATCTTCCCCATTCCCATTTAAGATTCTGCAATTTATTTTCCGTCATCTATTTTCAGCTCTTTATTTCTAGCATTTACATTTTCTGCTATTTACTTTCCCACCATTTAATTTCCTGCAAGTCTCAAACCAAATTCTGCTTAGCTCAACTAGAACATTCCTCCAATTAAATTTTCTTGACCAATCAATCCCTGTGGGATTTGACCTCACTCTATTGTGAGTTTTTACTTGACGACAATTCGGTATACTTGCCGAGGGAGATTTGTTAAGAGACAAGTTTCCGTGCATCAAGTCCCCAATTAGAGGTGTCCATAGCTCTTAAGTACACTCTTTTTGCTTTCGGACCACGACTTTAACCGCTCAGTCTCAAGTTTTCACTTGACACCTTCACGCCACAAGCACATGGTTAGGGACAACTTGGTTTAGCCGCTTAGGCCAGAAATTTATTCCTGTGGGCCCTCCTATCCACTGATGCTCAAAGCCTTGGATCCTTTTTGTTTTACCCATGCCTTTTGGTTTAAAGGGCTATTGGCTTTTTCTGCTTGCTTTTTCTTTTTCTTTCTTTCTCTTTTTTTTTTCTTTTTTCGCAATTTTTTTTGCATATATATATTTTTTCTGCAAGCTTTTCACTGCTTTTTCTTGCTTCAAGAATCAATTTTATGATTTTTCAGATTATCAAATAACATTTTTCCTTTTCCATCATTCTTTCAAGAGCCAACAATTTTAACATTCATGAATCAACAAATTCAAAAAATTGCACTGTTCAAGCATTCATTCAGAAAATAAAAGTATTGCCACCACATCAAAATAATTAAATGATAAACCTCTATTTCATGGTTTATCTTGTGTTCATTTGAGTGGTTTTTATCTACTCTTTACCCACTTATTCATACTATTTGCATGGTTTTACATTTAACTTCCTAATTATATGCATTGATTGAAAACATGCTTCTTTGATCTTATATTTGCTTATTATTAATCCTCTCTTATTACCATCAGATGCCTTGATATGTGTGTTAAGTGTTTTCAGAGATTATAGGGCAGGAATGGCTCAGAGGATGGAAAGGAAGCATGCAAAAGTGGAAGGAATACAATAAGTTGGAGAAATTGCTAAGCTGTCCAGCCTTACCTCTTCGCACTCAAATGGCTATAACTTTAGCTACAGAGGTCCAAATGACGCGGTTCCAGTTGCGTTGGAAAGCTAACGTCCGAAGCTTCGATTTGATATATAATATGTTATAGTTTCCCTGAAGCTAGGCAACGCGACCGTGTGATCCATGCGGCCGCGTCGCAGTGACAGAAATCCAGCGTGGCAAAATTCGAAACCAGCGAATTCTGGACTTTTTCTGACCCAGTTTACGGCCCAGAAAACACATATTAGAGGCTATAAAGTGGGGGACTGCATCCATTCATGGGGAGGCTCTCATAATTCATAATTTTAGGAGTAGATGTAGTTTTTAGAGAGAGAGGTTCTCTCCTCTCTCTTAGGATTATGATTTAGGATTTTTCTTAGTTTTAGGAGTGACTCTCAATCCCAGGTTTAATATTCCTTTTAATTTATATTCCTCTTTTTACTTTCAGATGCTTCAATGCTTGTATTAGATATGTTGCCCAATTGGCTTATGAACTTTTCCATGTTATGATTTGAATATTTTATTTAATATTATTTGAGGTATTTTCAGATTTAAGATTGCTTTGCTTTATTTATATTGATGCTTTCAATTTAATTTAGATATTTTTCTCCCTTTTGGCTTTGGTTCCAAGGTTCCGAAGAGATCCAAGTATGAATAGCTTCTTTTCCAAGACAACTACCCAATTGGATGAACATTGAAAGCTTTCTAGTAAAATCAAGAGAAAAGAAAGAAAAAGAATAATGAAAACTATTATTGATCCATCAAATTACAACAGAGCTCCCTAACCCAATGAAAG
>NC_029786.2:40478827-40479124 GCF_000816755.2 Arachis ipaensis
TTTATTTTAACATTAACCTGGAATCATGCATAGCATTCATATTAATCACTGCATCCTGCATTTTTCAGTTAAAAAAAAATAGGGTTGCACGACGCGACCGCAAGCCCCATGCGATCGCGTCATATCGCGAAAAACACCACCCATGCGACCGCGTGACCCACGCGGCCACGTGATATATATCGGCGTAAGGATCCAACGAACAGAAAGTTAGGCTGAAATCGTGTGGCCCTTGTGCGTTTCGCACAAATTGGCCCACGCGATCGCATGCCCCATGCGATCGCGTCACTTGCACAATAT
>NC_029786.2:40489124-40528878 GCF_000816755.2 Arachis ipaensis
ACTCAAAGCCACCCGATAGTTCAAATCACCTAGCCATATTATTCGTCTGCAAAAGATGCAGACATTAAACAAGGGAATTTACAATTAAGAAACTTGGTATAATAAAAAAAATACGACTTACTCGTGGTCAACAATCTTTTCAGGGGCTTTGGCACAAGGGTTCTTGCAAATCCTAGGGAACTGTATCCCTTTGAGGATCTCAGCTACATCAGCATTCCTCTTTATCTCATCACCTTCTTTCTCCCCAGAAGCCAAGTGACTACAGATGAAACAAAAGCTTGTTTGATGTATTGTCATGCTCATTGATATACACCCCTGCAAACCAATTATCATTTCACATGCACTACTATTATTTATTTATTAGTCTTGGAAACCGCAATATGATTATGATTATGAATACACACAGATATGTACCTTGTTACCTAGGCAACCCATGATTCCCGTTCCAACAGTATCTACTCTAAGATGGCCAATGTGAGGTACCAACTCCTTCCTAGTCCATACAGTGAGAAAAATGCCAACCATTTGCTTACTTGATATAAGGGAGTACTTGTTTTGGGAAGTCATTGGTATCTCTGCAATGGAGAGCAACTCTTCCATGCTAATCTCACCACGAATCTCATTATCTATCTTACTAACAGGGTCACTAAACTTTCTCACCCTCCTTCTGTCTCTGCTGGTTGGAGATTCCACTGGACAATTGCATGCCTTAAGGAGGCTGCTGCCCTCTGCTCTCAAGCTTTTGCTCACAATTTTCAGAGACGACTTCTGAAAGAAGTTTAGACTTGTAGGCCCTTTCAACTCCCTCGAGTTCTTCAAGTTCAAATCATACGGATCGTTGTACTCGTTTCTTGGCCTGTTTAGTGCCTGACTTATCAATGTTAACCACTTTGTTGCAGGCTCGTTGTCTTCTATTACCAATACATTCCCAGCGCTTAGGGGAACTATTTCTTGAAACCTTAATCAAACACAGACACAAATATATATATATATATGTCAGCCAACTCAACTCAAAGTTTACTTATTAGCTTCTTGCCTTGCCACCATGCATCATGTAATTGTAAACTCACCCCAATACATATACATCTGCAGAGCCCTCCACTAGCAAGAAATCTTGAAGGTTCAGATCATAGTTTGGCGATTTTCCTCCTACATTCCAAGTGGCAACAAATATCCTACATGCATTCCCAGATATTATTAATTTATTATAAACCGATGTCTTACTAACACGAGTTTTTAATCTCACTACAACAATCGAAGAAAAATACCAAACCTGAAACTCTGTCTTTCAGTTTCTGGACCCACAGGTCGTTCAAAAGTTGACAAATTTAGGCCTTCGATTCCTGGGCTAGTCTCCCTTTCTGTTAGCACATATAAGTAACTAAGGTCATGCTTTATCCTATTATCTTGACTAGTACGTAATTGCAATGGGTATACAAAGACACTCCTTCTAACCATGACGCCTAACACAGTTGGTAGCTATATATGTGGCTTTATTAGGTATTGCTGTCGAAAATAAATACCTAAACAACAAATAAAAGATTTCCTTTTCCCCTTGATCAAAAACATCCTTCCGGATAGGCAAGATTTTTTGTTGTTAGGTAAGCTACCAACAAATGTACGAGTTGGATGATCCAGAACGTAGCATTGACCCAAATGTTTCTCAATGTAAATTCAAGCCGCGAAATTGGATATGAAAAATAATTTCAGAGAATGTAAAAAAAAATTAATTCCATGCAACAATAATATGTATGTATACCTGAGAAGCTTTTTCTCATGAAGGGAGACACTTCCATTAAAGCTTTTCTTCTGGATTCAATCTTCTTCTCCAAATCTTTGGACATGAAAAAGAACATTCATCAAAAGAAAATTAAAGCAACAATGACAAAGAAGAGGGGTGGAAGTGAAAGAGAAATTACCAAGAGTAACTCCTTGATCTCCTTCCTCGTGTGGCTTGGTGAAAGCATCATCGTCTGAGCCTCTCCCAGTTCTCTTTGAACCGAAAATCTTGGGAAGGAGAGACTTGAACCAAACAAAAAAATAAAAGAATAAAAATAAATATAAAGATAAGCAATTATAATTGAAGGAAGGCATAATGCAGGAATATATATAGAACCTTCTTTTTCTTGTCATTCTTGTTGCTAGTAATGTCAGGAGAAGAGGATGCAGAGATTTGCCTGATGGGGCTGATGGAAGGATCGTTGACTTTGGTCATTTCAGAATTATTATCATTTGATATGGTACAAGTAGAATTCGAATAAGCAGCGTAAAAATACGACATTCAATGGCTACTTCGTCTTTTTGAACATGCTGCATGCATTGTATTATATATGATCTTGAGTCCTCCAACCTGCTGCAATCAACGTAACATGCACCAGACTGATTGTGATGTAACTAACTCATCATCAACGAGCCTCCTGCAACAACTTTCACTCTCGTATTTTTGCATGATGCGATAATGCCTGTGTGTTTAGGATGTTGCTGTTTTCCGTTTTCAAATGGCTCAGATTTTGGTGGCACAACTTTCGGACGACCTAAGGATGAGGCCTCATACCCATAACAAGTTATGCCCTTCCCTGATGAGGCCATAAACAACTCACAAATATGCCAAATATTGCATATGCTTCGATTTTCCACACCCAATTATTACCCCCTTTCCAAAAAAAATAAAATAAAACGAGAACAACATATTATTTACTTGTTTCTATTATAGAATGGGGGGTATATACTGAATTCTTGTTTTAATAATAATAATGACTCAATTAATTACAAATCATTACATAATTATTAGTATATCTCTATTGCTCTTTTTTTTATTTTATTTGTCTCTCTACTTATGGAATTGGAATTAGAACATTTTGATAAAAAATGAATTCACTCGTTAATTTTTTCTCAAATAAAAAAAAATGTGAAAAAAATATTGTTCATACTGACCCAAATGCAGCTAGATCCATTAAGGATAAAGGCTCTTCAAAAGTAGCATTTTCTACTCATCCGGTTTCTTAATAAGTCGGACACGGCAAGGAGAATCAGTTTCAAATATCCAATTAAATAACTATTTCCTTAAATTTCTCGTATTATTTCTATTTCTCCTAAAAGATAGATCTCAACAAATTTTTAAGAGTACAGGAAATTAATATCTACCAATAAAGGTGGAACTATTCAAAAGGTAGTTATCTATTCTGCTATAAATACACTAGTACTCTCAGGTATATTCACGTCACAATCTACTAAAAATCTGTTCAAAACTCTTCCTAACTTAAGTATTAGAGTCTTTTACAGGTAACACCCCACCTCCTCATAAGGTAGTCGGACAAATCCAAAGTATTATTTCAGGTAATTCTCGAAATAGATATTATATGATAAAAAATTCACACGACATAAAACAAAAACCTAGAAGATACATTTTCTATTATAGTGTAATTAGATTTAGATTCATGCCATGCATGCAAGAAAAATTATTATTATAGATTTTTTGTACACAATCTTTTAAATAATTAAAAATAACCTAGAAGATACATTTTCTATTATAGTGTAATTAGATTTAGATCTATGCCATGCATGCACGAAAAATTATTATTATAGATTTTTTGTACACAATCTTTTAAATAATTAAAAATAATAGATGAATTTTTATGTTAAAATTTGTTATAAAATAATCTATGTAATTCTTAAAGCAAAAAGTTATATCATAATAAATTTAATTATTCTGTTAGTTCATATATTTTTGCGAAATTTTTAATTAAATTTCTATATTTTTTTTCTTTTTAATTGAGTTTTGTACTAATTTTAGGTCCCTATATAATTAAACCAATTACTATTAAGAAGGACCTAATTAAAAAAAAAAAGTGTAGGGATCCAATAAAAAAAAAGTATAAGGAGCTATTTGAAAATTTTGTGAAACTATAGAGACCAATGAATTTTTTATTTTAATAAATAAATTAATTATAATAATTACTAAAATAAATAATTTAAAAAATATTTACCAAAATAAATACTTCTCTCTTATTTCGTTTACACTGTAAACGAGATAAGATAGGTGGACGCGACACGTGTATATCTCATTTATAATTATCTCGTTTACACGGTATCGTTTACACTTTAAACGAGATAAACGAGACACGTGTATTTGTAAAAAAAAAACTATTTTCTCTGAAAATAATAAAAAATATTAATAATATCAATAATCCAAACTTTTAGCATACAATTAGTACATAAAAAGATTGGTAGAAGAGATTAAAATTGATATGTTTAATCAATTAGTACTCAAAAAGAGGACATAAAAAATTTTAGATTAAATTATGATTCATTTTGAAAAATAAAAAATCCGTACGTGTTCAAATTCCATGAAAGAATGGAAGAGTGATGGACGAAATAGAAAAAGAATGGAAGAATGCGAGATAACGAAAAAGAATGGGAGAATGCGACATAACCGTTTGTTAGGAGAGGTTGATGGGAATAGTGGAAGAAAACCATTTTTTATTTTTTAAATTTAAATCAATCTAATTGGATCATATTTTAGACGGTCAAATACCTTTAAATATGATCAAACATAAAAAATTTTAGATTAAAATATGATACAATTGGATTGATTTAAATTTGAAAAATAAAAAATTCGTACGTGTTCAAGTTGTAAGATGAAACGATTATTTCCCACGTTATCTCCTACTATCTCCATCAACCTCTTCTTGGCAAACAGACAGTTATCTCCCACTCTCCCATTCTTTATCTGTTTTATTTATCGTCCATCACTCTCTTATTACGTATTTTCTATGTACTCTTTTTTAGTACTAATTAATCAAATATATTCATTTTAATCTCTTTTACCAACCTTTTTATGTACTAATTGAATGCTAAAAGTTTGGATAATTGAAATTATTGATATTATTAATATTTTTTATTATTTTTAAAAAAATATTTTTTTTATAAATACACGTATTTCGTTTACTGTGTAAATGAGATATACACGTGTCGCGTCCACCTGTCTTTAGGGGTGTTCGCGGTGCGGTTTGGATCGATTTTGAGTCAAAAACTCATCCGATCCGAACACTAATTGTACTTGCGGTGCGGTTTGGATTAGATGACTTTTAGAAAAAAAATTCGATCCGATCCGATCCAATTTCAAGCGGTTTGGATTGGATTGAATTTGCGGTTTTGTAAATTAAAAAAATCAAATACATATAACAAGTCGCAACATTAAATTTTAAATAATCAACGATAACATAGCAAATCTCAACAATATTTTAAGAAGCCAACAATAACATAACAATAGAAATAAAATTATAAGTTAGTTAAAATAAATAAATAAATAAATAAATAAATAACATTTTAGATACAAAATATTTATTAAATAATAATAATAATACATGAATAATATAAAATTGGATAACAAATTGAACATGTTATAAGTATAATTGTAAATATAATAATAAAATAATAATATTATAGCACATTGTGCGGTTTGGATTAGATTGGATCGGTTATGGAAAGTAGATTCGAAATCCGATCCAATCCAGTTTGCAAAAAATAGAATCTAATTAAATCCGAATTAATGCGATTTTAATCGGATTTTAGCTTGAATTGGATTGGATGAACGATTTAATTTGGATCGGTTTGGATTTGAACATCTTATCTCGTTTGCAGTGTAAACGAGATAAGAAAAAAATATTTATTTTGATAAATATTTTTTAAATTATTTATTTTAGTAATTATTATAATTAATTTATTTATTAAAATAAAAATTCAAAGGACCAATAAATTAATTAAACCTAAATGTATATATCAGTTAGATATGGTTAGAACCGAAATATTTTGTGACGATGTTTTTCACGGCGTCGGTAATTTTCTTTGTTTAAAATTTTGATGGCGAGAGTCATATTAAAATTTTAACCATGATTAGTTAATCTCTCTCTGGATTAATTTCTAGACAAATTTAATCACTTGTCTAGATTAATCATCGTATAATTAATTTATCAAGTGATCAATTAATTAAAGAAAAGCCCCAATATGTTATCAAAACAAGTTAACACATTATCACACTTTTTAATCACTCTTTTCCTGTTTGAACCAAAATGCCCCTCCTTATTTAACCATGATCAAGACCTTGACAACACTCTTCTCTCCTCCCTTGTTCCACCGAAACAGCCCCCTACTTTGAAACCAAACCATACTAATCATCAAGTAAATGGATCATGTGATGATAAGCTAACTATGATTAAGCCTTTCTCTTTCCTTCTCATGTGGTGATCGAACCATGCTTTATTCCAATACATTAAACCTTGGTTAAGCATGGAAGATGAGTGACTAACCATGATTAACACTATTATTCTCTTCTTCCAGCCACTGTATAACCGAACCATTCATCACCAACCATAGTCATACCTCTTGATTAGTTGCGTTGTGAGCAACTTGCATTAAATGTCAAGCCTAGGTATTAATCACTCCTCACCTCAAGTGCAACGTAGCACTCTAACTTTACTTATCCATTCTTCCCTTCATATACTCTTCACCTTTCTTCATTAGTTCAGCTAGGAAGAACAAAAAGAAGAGAGCAAGAAAGGGAGGGAAGAGCCGAGAGTTAGTGAGGGTGAGTGAGAGAGCCAACCAAACCTACTTCACCACCATCACCATGCACAATTCTCTTCTCCACCTCCAACAACATCAACTCCATTTCAGCATCCTTCATGGAAGCTTGAGGAGATAAGTTCCCTTCCACCGTCTTCTCTTTTCATGCCTTCGAATCTCATAACTTCCCTCTCATTGCTTCGGTCATAAGCCTTCTTCTTGATGTCTTACTTGATTCTTCCTAGCTCAACTAACCGAAACTTACAACTTGAGAGGATGAGCACCTCCTTCTTGTGATGGACTAGGAATTCGTCCTTATGTCCTTGTTGGTGAGAAACTGATTTTGATGATGGACTAGGAGTTCTAGCAGAAAAGGGAGTGAAGAGAAAGTGTTAGAAAGAGTGAACTTCAAAGAGATAAAGGTTAGACTAGATAGAGGCCATGTTTGTGACTCTGATGGATGGTGAATTTTGATGATGAGATATGTGCTTGTTTGATAATGATGAAGTTGCTAAATTTCTATTTTATTATGCAGATTTTATATATGAATATGTATGTGTATGTGGCAGGTGAATTATGAGAAAAGTGAGCTAAGCTCTTGGGACTATGACAACAAGTATAACAAGTTTTAATGACTTTGAAGGAAGTTAGTATTGGTTTTTTTCTCTTCTTTGTGAGGCCCAAGCTCAAGAGTGTCTCTTTACACCTATTGTGCCACAACTCTAATCAGATTTTGGGGTCTTTTGAGAGTGAGAAAGTGTAGCTATCAAGTGAGAGAGAAAAGGAAAAATAGAATTCTTGTTTTTATGTAGAGAAGTAAATTTCAAATAGTAGTTTCTCATTCATTTACCGTTGGATCGGCTTGAAACTTGAACTGCGTGTTCCACTCGTCTTGTTCTTCATTCTGATCGGTGAAGATGTTAATTAGAAGTCTGCAGTGGGAGAAATTGGCTTCGCAAGAGAGAAAATAGGTTTTCCGATTTTACATAGAGCAGCATTCTTTGAACAGCAGTTTCTCATTATTTCACCGTTGGATCGACATGAAATTTAAACTGTAGATTCATTACATTTTTTTCTTCATTCTGAACAGTGAAGATTTTGATTGGAGGTCTGCAGAGGGATAAAGTGGCTTCGCCAGCAGCTCTATTTTTTTTTATATTTTTCTTCTTCTTGCTTCACATTTATGAGCTTTGGTGCTTTGATGTTTTGACTGGTTATATGCACGTTTTTTTTTTTTGCTTTATTTGAGACTCTCTTGTACCTCATTTGATTATAGTGAAGCTATTTCATTGGTCTGGACGACCCGTGGTTTTTACCTCTCACATTGAGGGGATTTTCCGCGTTAAAATCTCGGTGTGTTCTTGTTATTGCTTTATTTGCTATATTTGCTTGTTCATAGTTGCTGCCATATTATGTTGTGAGTGCTTCCATATTATTCTTGTGTTGGATATTTGTGTTATTTTCGCTGCTAGGCTCTTTCATACTAGCATCATAGCTTGTTGGTATTTTTCTGGGATTGTGATTCTGTGAACAATGGAAGCTAATACTAACACTAGTAGGATGATTACTCTTAATGGTCCTAATTATGATTTGTGGAAGTCAAAGATGGAAGATTTGCTTTATATTAAAAATTTTTATCAACCAATTTTTGGTACAGAGAAGCCTAATGATAAATCTGATGATGATTGGACTTTATTGCATAGACAAGTTTGTGGATATATTAGGCAGTGGGTTGATGATAATGTGTTGAACCATATTATTGGAGAGGCACGTGTTCAGATCCTTTGGATTAAGCTTGAACAGTTATATGTTCGGAAAACTGGGAATAACAAGATGTTTTTTATCAAGCATTTATTGGCTTTGAAATATATAGATGGGACATCAATGACAGATCACTTGAATAACTTCCAACGAATAATGAATCAGTTATCTTCCATGGGTATCAAGTTTGATAAAGAGGTTCAAGAATTGTTACTTCTTGACTCCTTACCAGACTCGTGAAAAATTCTCAGAATGTCATTGTCCAATTCTGTTCTTGATGGTGTAATCTCTATGGATCTTGCCAAGAGCAGTGTTTTGAATGAAGAAATGAGAAGAAAGTCACAAGGTACATCGACTACGCATTCAGATGTTCTTGTTTCTGAGTCTAGGGGGAGAAACAAAAGTCGAGGTCATAAAAGTAGAGATCAAAGCAGAAGCAATTCTCGAGGAAAGTATAAAAATATTGAATGTCATCATTGTGGTCAAAAGGGACATGTGAAGAAATTTTGTTGGCAGCTAAAGAAGGAGAAAGTCAAGGCAAGTAAAGGCAAGAGCACAAATAAAGATGATGGTAGTAATGAAGACAAGGTTAATGTAACTCATGATGATTTTTTTTTTGTTGAGGAGTTTGAATCTATTAACCTTGTTGATAGTAGCACTAGTTGGGTGATTGATAGCGGTGCTTCTATTCATGTTACATCTAGGAGGAATTTATTTACATCTTATTCTCCTGGTGATTTTGGTGTTGTGAAAATGACCAATCAAGGTGTTGCAAAATGTGCCGGTGTTAGACAAGTTTGCTTAGAAACCTTCAATGGTACCAAGTTGACTTTGAAGCATGTGAAGCATGTTCCAAATATTCGGTTGAACTTACTTTCTGTTGGTAAGTTGTGTGATGAAGACTTGGATAGTTCATTCTCTCGTGATAGTTGGAAGATCACCAAGGGTTCCATGGTTGTTGCTAGAGGTACATGACACTCTACTCTTTATTTAACACAAGCAAAGATTGTGAAAGATGTTGTTAATGCTGCTGAGTTTGTTGATGAAACTGATTTATGGCATAAGAGATTATGTCATATGAGTGAGAAAGGTATGAATATATTATCCAAGAGGAATCTTTTATCTGGTTGTAAGGTTGCTTTACAAAAGTGCAACCATTGCTTTGCTGGGAAACAAAACAGTATTTTTTTTTAAGAGCCATCCACCTTCAAGGAAGCCGGAGATACTTGACTTGGTGCATTTTGATGTATGTGGGCCGATGAAGACAAGAACACTTGGAGGGTCTATCTATTTTGTAACCTTTATTGATGATCATTCTAGGAAACTATGGGTTTACACTTTGAAGACCAAAGATCAAGTTTTGAATGTGTTCAAGCAATTTCAAGCTTCTGTTTAAAAAAAAAAACTGGGAAGAAGTTGAAATGCATTCGTACTAACAATGGTGGTGAGTACCCAAGTCCATTTGATACTTATTGTAAAGAGCATGGTATAAGACATCAGAAGACTCCTCCAAAACTCTTCAGTTGAATGGCTTGGCTGAAAGGATGAACATAACATTAGTTGAAAGAGTTAGGTGCTTATTGTCGCAATTTGGATTGGCAAAATCCTTTTGGGTTGAAAATTTGAGCACTGTTGTTCATGTCTTAAACCGGACACCATGTGTTCCCTTGCAATTTGAAGTGCCAGAGAAGGTATGGTCAGGTAAAGATGTTTCTTATGATTATTTAAGAGTCTTTGGATGTAAAGCTTTTATTCATATTCCCAAAGATGAGAGACCTAAGCTTGATGTACAGACTAGGTAGTGTATTTTTATTGGCTATGGCATGGATGAGTTTGGTTACAGGTTTTATGATCCTGTTAGCAAGAAGGTGATTCGGAGTAGAGATGTTGTCTTTGTTGAAGACCAAATATCGAAGGATGTTGATAATGCGGAGAAGCTAATGGTTCATCCTAATGATGATTTTTCTGATTTGGATATTACTCCCTCTATGCCTATGGTGGAAGATGGTAGAGTTGAAGCTCAAAATAATGAGCATGATACAAGTGCAGGTGAAGATGGACAGTTGATCTGATACTTGATGAAGTTGGTTATGATTATCAAGATAAAGAACCAGCTTTGGAAATTCCTGTAAATGCACTCAGAAGGTCTACAAGAGAGAGGAAGCCTTCATCAAGGTATTCTCCACATAAGTTTGTTTTGTTGACTGATGGGGGAGAACCTGAATGCTTTGGAGAGGCTGTTGAAGATGAAAGCAAAGCTTAATGGCTTGAAGCTATGCAAGAAGAAATGAAGTCCTTACTTGAGAATGATACCTATGAGTTGGTGAAGCTACCGAAGGGTATACGAGTTTTGAAGAACAAATGGGTATTCAGAATCAAGAATGAAGAACACAATTCTAAGCCTCGGTATAAAGCTAGATTGGTTGTTAGAGGCTTTAGCCAAAGAAAAGGTGTTGATTATGAGGAGATTTTTTCTCTTGTTGTGAGGATGTCATCCATTCGTGCTATGCTTGGATTAGCAGCATCTCTTAATCTGGAGATTGAGCAAATGGATGTGAAACAGCTTTTTTTCATGGTGATTTAGACAAGGAGATCTACATGGAGCAACCGGAGGGCTTTGTTGTTAAAGGAAAGGAAGATTTTGTGTGCAAGCTTAAGAAGAGTCTTTATGGGTTGAAGCAAGCTCCAAGATACAAGAAGTTTAAATCTGTTATGGGGGAGCATAGTTACTGTAAGACAACTTCAAATAATTGTGTATTTGTGCAAAAATTTTCTGATGGTGATTTTATCATTCTTTTGCTTTATGTTGATGATATTTTGATTGTGGGCAAGAATGCTTTGAGGATTAATGAGTTGAAGAAACAGTTAAGCAAGTTTTTTGCTATGAAGGACTTGGGTCCTACCAAACAGATTTTGGACATGACTATTACTCGTTATAGAGATTTCAAGAAGCTTTATTTGCCACAGGAGAAGTACATAAATAAGGTGCTTCAAAGGTTTGGCATGAATGATGCCAAATGTGTTGCTAGTTCTTTTGCTCCTCATTTTAAGTTGAGTACCAAGCAGTGTCCAACCACTGATGAGGAGAAACAAGCAATGGATGAAATTTCTTATGCCTCAATTGTTGGAAGCTTGATGTATGCTATGGTGTGTACTAGACCAGACATTGCTCATGCGGTTGGTACTGTGAGTCGTTTTCTCTCTAATCCAGGTAAAGAACATTAGAATGCTGTTAAATGGATTATAAGATATCTCAAAGGCACAACTAACTTGAGTTTGAGTTTTGGTGGTGAGAAACCTTTGCTAGTTGGCTTTATTGATGCAGACATGGCAGGAGATATTAATTCTCGAAAGTCTACTTCAGGTTATTTGGTCAAGTTTGCAGGGGGAGCTATTTCATGGTAGTCAAAGCTACAAAAGTGTGTTGCACTTTCTACCATATAAGCAGAGTTTATTGCAGCAACTGAAGCGTCTAAAGAGTTGTTGTGGATGAAGAAGTTTCTTGTAGCACTTGGTTTCAAGTAAGACCATTATGTGTTGTTGTGTGATAGTCAAAGTGCTATACATCTTGCCAAAAATTCTACTTTTCATGCAAGATCTAAACATATTAATGTTAGGTATCACTGGATACGGGATGTGTTAGATTAAAAGTTGTTGGACCTTGAGAAAGTTCACACTGATGACAATGGTGCTGATATGATGACAAAAGCATTGTCAAAAGAAAAGCTTGAAACATGTTGTTGATCGCCGGAATGGCGAGGGCCTCCACCTAGTCGAGAAGGGGGAGACTTATTGGGTTTTTTCTCTCCTTAGTGAGGTCCAAGCCCAACATTTTGAGGGCGTCTCTTTGCACCCATTATGCCACAACCCTAATCAGATTTT
The DNA here is from genome assembly GCF_000816755.2 of Arachis ipaensis. Taxonomy (NCBI): domain Eukaryota; kingdom Viridiplantae; phylum Streptophyta; class Magnoliopsida; order Fabales; family Fabaceae; genus Arachis; species Arachis ipaensis. The sequence continues at coordinate 40,501,332 of NC_029786.2, forward strand.
GGGGTCTTTTGAGCATTGTTATTAAAACCGGACCGGACCAACCGGTTCGACCAAAAAATCGGTAAATCGAACCCTAGACCAGTATGGTCCGATAATCAGACCGCATAAGGCAACGAACCGGTTAAACCCGAAGTGAACCGATCAAAACCAATCAAACTCGGTAAGACCGGTTCGACCAAACCGCTTGAGTTTCAAAATTTTCCCAAAATATGGAAAATGGGGTTCGAACCCCCTCATCAAGGAGAAAAATGATACTCACAAGGCTGTTAAGCTTGTTATTAATATATATATATATCTTTCAGCAAATAATTTACTTCTATTTAATTTATTTTAATTTTAGTTATAAACTCATTCATTTTTAAATTAATTATATTTTTATTTAACAATAATTATAAACTCACATATTTTTTTATAATAGATATAAACTAATTAATAAATTATTGAAATTAAAAAATAATAGTTATTTTAATATAAAAATAAAATAAAAATATTTATGATAGAGTAAAATTAACAAAATACTTATTGTTCCTGTTTCATATTATTTTAGAATAGCTAGATATTTTTAAAATGATAGTGAAAATATGTATTTTAAATTTTAATTTTAAATTTTTGATTTATTTTGTTTTTATTTACATAGGACCGGGTCAATCGGTTTAACCAGTGACCTACCAGTTGAACCAATGATCCAGTGACCTGACCGGTTTGATCACTGGTTCGGTTTTGACAACTATGCTTTTGAGAGTGAGAGAGTGTAGCTACCAAGTAAGAGAGAAAGAGGGAAAATAAGATTCCCGTTTTTATGCAAAGAAGTAAATTTCAAATGGCAGTTTCTCATTCATTCACCGTTGGATCGGCTTGAAATTTGAACTGTGTGTTCCATTCATCTTGTTCTTCATTCTGGTTGGTGGAGATGTTGATTGGAAGTCTGCAATGGGAGAAATTGGCTTCGCAAGAGAGAAAATAGGTTTTCCGATTTTACACAGAGCAGCATTCTTTGAACAGCAGTTTCTCATTATTTCACCATTGGATCGACATGAAATTTGAACTGTAGATTTTTCACATTTCGTTCTTCATTCTGAATGGTGAAGATTTTGATTGAAAATCTGCAGAGGGAGAAATTGGCTTCGACAGCAGCTCTATTTTTTGGGTATTTTTCATCTTCTTGCTTCACATTTATGAGCTTTGGTGCTTTGATGTTTTGGCTGGTTATATGCACGTTTTTGTGCTTTGTTTGAGACTCTCTTGTACCTCATTTGATTATAGTGGAGCTATTTCATTAGTCTGGACGACCCGTGGTTTTTACCTCTCACATTGAGGGGGTTTTCCACGTTAAAATCTCGGTGTGTTCTTTTTATTGCTTTACTTACTATATTTGCTTGTTCATAGTTGCTACTATATTATGTTATGAGTGCTTCCATATTGTTTTTGTGTTAGATATTTGTGTTGTTTCCACTGTTAGGCTCTTTCAGTTAGAACCATGAATTAAAGGGAGTTAAAAGCTTAGGAAACTAAACCTGATATGTGAAGTCCAAATCTTTTGCTGCAGAATTTGGCAGCAACTTGCTCGAAATTCTTGGAATAATCTAGACACTCGTTCTGAGAAAAGTTAATTTTCTATAATACTTTGGAGAGTATATATCATCCCCAAATAATTCAGAATTTTTGGATGTATAGATTGGAAGATATAAATTTTTGAAGTTAAGCGGTTTCTATGGCAAAATCTGTTTTCGAGTTATTAGAGGAGCAACTCCCAACCTACATATCTTTTAATTCTGACAATTTTTTGCGTTGCAACCAAAGGCAAATCAAATATTTGCATGACTGAAATAATTAATCCAAATTTCAGATTAATATAAATTTTAAAGAATAAATTATGCAATTTGAAAGGTGACAAGCTCACTGAACTATCAGAACAGCATTACCTAAAACAGAGCCGCCGACTTTAAAGTTGCATAACTTATTCATATGAAATGATATTGTCCTGAAACCAAATTTAAATAAAACTTAGACCAATCTAATATGACCATACCAAATTTAAGAAGTATTTTATTAAAAGTGGAGTTTTCATGTTTTTTAAAATAACTACTACTTGCTGTTTTCTAGATTTTATTGAAAAGGTAGCAGAAGTTTGAAAAATAATATAAAACTCAATTTTAATCCAAATGTAGTAGAACCAAAATTGAAACGAAAATTAAGAGTTTCTAAAATAATCTTATTAAGGAAAAACACTCGTGCGCGAATATTTCACAACGTATATCCATGTTGCTAGGGAGTAAGGTGCTAAGTAAAAAAACTCACAAGAAAGCCACGGTTTTATCGAGTGAACACCCAATCCGGTCTCTGTCCTTTTTCTCGATGGACATCACGGACCTTGTCCAAAAAAAAGGGACATATCGATCCCTGTCCCATACTTTTGTGAGACTTTCCGGTCCTTCCGTCATCTCTCCTGACCAAAACAGACGAAACATGCCTACGTGTCAGTTAACGTTGCTGAGTTGGAGGTTAATAGTCTGTTAAGTTCCACGTGGCTATTAAGAAATGGATAGGGGTCGATTTGTCCCCCTTTGGTGACCTAAAACTATGTCGTTTTAGTGGTCTGAGACGTTGCTATTAGGGAATGGTAAGGGGTCGTTCTGTCCCATTCTAGAAACCAAAAACGACTTTGTTTTTAGTCTTCACTGAAACACAATGGTTTGAAAGTGATTCGACGTTGCTAATCTCTCACTCTTCTCCCAACCCAAATACGAACCCTAGGAGACCATGATTGGTAATGGAGAGCATTGTTCATCATCAAACCCACGAAGCAGAGATGATTCAGGCTGGGGCCTAAATTCTGGTGGGAGTGCTGGAGCTCCGAGGAAGAAGAAATGGGTTGCCCCAATTTGTTATTGTGGTTCTCATGCAATATTGTTCATGTTAGGGACGGTGAAAAATCCAGACAGATTATTCTTTCGCTGCCCAAAATTCAAGGTAGTTTTTGAGAGTTTAGCTAATTTTTTGTTTTCAATTTCTATTCCACAGATGATAACAAATGTTAAACTTTTTTGTAGACTGGAAAATGGCATTGCAACTTCTTTGCATGGTTAGATGATTATGTATCTTCATGTGGTGAGGATGCTAACAAGGCTGTCTCATTTGGGGCATCAAAGCAGAAGCAGAATCGATTGGAAGGCCATGGTTATGTGGTGGATAACAAAGTTAATGAGTTGGAGGAAAGATTAATTGGTTTGGAGGATCAGTTAGATTACTGCAAACTGAAAATGGGTGAAAGTAGATGTATTAGGTATGGGTTTAATTTGTTAGCATTTTTGGGTGGGGTTGTAATTGCAAGCTTGTTTAGAACAAGTGTATAGGAATTTGATAGCTGAATTTTGTTATTTCACTGAGTTGAGTTGTGAACAACACTTTTGATGATGAATGAAGCAGGAATTATTGTGTTGAATTTGTAAAATTTGAACCATGGCCTGTGATGAATATGTTAAATCTCATCCCTATATTGATAGATAATGACATATATGTCATGACATAAATTTAACAAAGGGGGACAAATCGACCCCTGTCCATTTCCTAATAGCGACGTCTCAGACCACTAAAACGACGTAATTTTAGATCACCAAAGGGGACAAATCGATCCATGTCCATTTCCTAATAGCCACGTGGAACTTAACAGACTATTAACCTCCAACTCAGCAACGTTAACTGACACGTAGGCAAGTTTCGTCTGTTTTGGTCAGGGGAGATGACGGAAGGACCGGGAAGTCTCATAAAAGTATGGGACAGGGACCGATATGTCCCTTTTTTTTGGACAAGGTCCGTGATGTCCATCGAGAAAAAGGACAGGAACCGGATTGGGTGTTCACTCCGGTTTTATCTGCCTAAATGGATTATTAGGAATCAGAAAAATCATTTTTAATTTTTTGTGACCTTAGTCTACCACGGTCACGTGGATATAAATTTTGCATAATTCAGAGATTAGTTGATATTTTTAGTATAGAAAAACAATTGAAACATCATGGTCGATTTAGAGTAAAAATTCAGAAAAAAGTATAAAAAAATCTAAATATTTGAAAAAATATTAAAAGTAATGATCCCTTACAAAAAAAAAAAAGATATAGATTAAAAGATTTAACAGACATAAGAGCTAGTCCTAAGATGGTTTATACCCCCAATCAAACATACATATTGACTGGGTAGAAAAACTCCGTTGAGAAAAGATACAGACCGGACAAAGACTTTAGCTAGAAAAAACATACTAGTTAGGTAGAGTTGTTAGGTAGAAACACCCACTTTAAAGGAGAGTGGTATCTCATTAATATGAATTTGTTCATATGGTACCCTATTTCTCACTAAATGCACATTCGCTATAGAAATATTCTTATTATAATTTTAGCCTGGCTGACACGGATAAATTTGCGTGCTTTTGGTATCTAACTGATATGGGGACACCCATGTGATACCTATGCTAACTGATTTAGTAGAAAAACCATATTTAGAATTTGTCCTAAATAATATTGGGTGTTGCATTAGTTTATGACATGCGCTAAGGACAAACATGCACTATCCTATTTGTGCATTTGCATTTGCTTATGCTTGTTTATTATTTATCTTCTTTGTGTGTATGCTATCTATTTTCTGTGATTTATATGTTTATCTGTTTTCTTTTCAAACTGTGTCCATTGGAGAGTGAGAGCTTAAGATAAAATAAGATTGGTATAGAACCCAAAAAAAGATGCCAAGAAAGAGTGATACCCGTATCGCAATTATGGAAAGGAGAGAAGAGAGTTAGCATATATAACAAGACCTACGGTAATTAAGAATACACCTAAGCTACCATGCTAGAATCAAGAACTCTAGGATTCACGAATGTTCAGTGTTCGCGGTGACACGTTGGAACCATATCGGTTCTCACCCCCTTTCCTTCTACATTTTCCCCTACAGATGGAGCATTTGGATATGGTCAGCCCACGAGATGCTATTCGTCGAGCTGCCAGAAGAGCACGTGTTCGCTGACTGCGCCCTCGACGACGTGATGTTTGTTGACCGTCCGCTTTTATTCTTTAGATTTTGTTTTCCCTCATTCTTGTAGTACTCTTTGACGGATTAGCACTTGATATTTTCTTTTGCTAGCCTAGATGGTGCTTAGGGGTTTGCTACAGGGGCAGGTGTCCGAAAAGTCGCTAGTTTAGACAATCTGTATGTATAATTATGTATATATATCTATATCTATATCGAGTCTATATGTACTAACTCTTGGAGGTATATTTAGGATTATCAAGGTTGCGAGAACCGGACCAGTCATTAAACCAGTTGAATAATTGGTTTAATGGTTCAATGTTCAACCGAAGTCGAACCATAATTAAACTGGTTTAATTAAATATACCGTAAAATTATAAAAAAATTAATATATAATTTTAAATATTTAAATTCAATAATTTCTAAACTAATAAAATTCAAAATTTAAAAATTTTACACAATAAATTATCCATAATTTATCATTAAAATAAAAATTCATAAACAATTTCAAATATAAAATTTTACAACTAAAAAAAATCAAAACGCACAACAAATTGTTTTTTCAGATTTCAACAAATTCAAATTATCTACTTTCTTTAGTTATTATTATTTAATAACACTTAGAGTAATGCAAGAATACAATGTACGCATTTTATCTAGAACACCATTCCATCCTAATACTTCAACAATGCATGTTATTGTTACTAATGCACCTTTAATTGTAGAATTACATACATCACTCATTACAATAATTACAGCAATTTAGAATCCAAATTATATCAATTCTGTCCAGAATCCAAAATTATATCAAAATTCTATATAGTATTCAAAATCCAGAATCCAAACTTGAACTTATATCCAAATTATATTCAGTAAAATTCAGAATTACAGAATGATTAATCAAATAAAAAAATCAACTCAATTCAAATCAGTAGACTAAACTCATAAAAACAGATTACTGAAAAGCAGAAGAACTGCATCAATTCATATAATTAACCAAATACAAAACATTAACTGAATTCAAATCAGAGGACTAAATTCCTCACTCCAACAACCAGCAATTCATATAGTTAATTAACAAAATAAAAAAATTAATTGAAAAACCATTAAAACTCACCACAGCAGAGAGCAGAGAAGGCGTCTAGGTCACGGTGGCAGAAGTGCAAAACAGACGAGCAGACAACATTGACAGAGAAACTTCTAACGAACAAACGAGCAGACGATGCCGACCACGGAAGCTTCGGAGTTCAGACGACCAGACGACGGAGGAACGAAACAGGCGACGAGAAAGGAACGAAACTCAACTGCCGGCAGCGATGGCACCTACCCTCTGGCGGAGGAGAAGAGTTCGGCGACGGCTTTTGGCTACTGCTACTGCTGGCTGAAAGAGAGGGGTAATGGGTTTTCAGCCACCAGAGCAAGCGGCAGGTGAAAAGAGATTTAGGGTTAGGTTGGCGTCACACAGAGAGTCAAAGAGAAAGGGGTGGGGTGGGGACGACGACGGAGAGGGAGATTGCGGTGCTGAGTAGGAAACGGCTGGGAGAGGAAGAAAATGATATCAAAAGGAAGAGGGTTAGTGGGCTACGCGTTATGGCTGATTTAGAACTGGGTCAGTACAAGTGCGTTTTGTTCTTTTTTTTTTTCTTTTCGGCATCAAAACAACGCCGTTTTTTAGCAAGAAAACAAACCGGACCTTTAAAAAACCCGGCCGGTTTGGCCGATTCACCGATTAACCACCAATTTGGCCAGTTTTTTAACTAATTTTTGCAAGATGGTTTTGTACATCAACCGGACCGACCAGCTGACCAATTCTCGGTTAACCCTGTTAAACCAGCCACACCAGCCAGTCCAATCCGATTTTCAGAACCTTGATGATTACTGTGTTATTTGTATTCTTTGGCTATGTTATTAATTATTTTTATTATTATCGCCTTAGTTTATACTGTCAGTTTTATATATCTGCTGAGGTCTGTAAGTGATTCTAACTTAACGGCGATAATATGTATAAACCTGACTAACTTATGCAATTTTGCTAATACAAGCTTATATGTAAATAATAGTAGAGAGTCTAGGGTGTTTAAGGGTTACTAGGAAGTAACATCTAATGAACGACAGTGATATAAACTTACCAGAAATTGGATCGTTACAAAAAACACTTCAACAGTTTCTTCAATTAACCATCCATTCAAATTTGAGATCAACCCTTCTCTGAACTTTTTAATCTTACCAACAAGGCAATCAACATACATCTAATCCAATTATACTCAAGTGGATTATCAACATCAATTATAAACGGCAAGATTTTCTCCCGAATAGTTGTATTTATTGGCAATAAAAATGTTAATGCTACAAAAAGAAAGCTTGCCTAAACCTTGGACAAACTCTTGGATTTTATACTATGATATCACTCAATTGATTTGGAATTTTTATTCCCTTTGAGTTCTGAAACCATGGGTTCATGCTCTTCAGTAACATGTGAAGGCAATCCTAACACAGCTCCAACAAACTCCAAAGTAATATCTACTCTTCCTATTGAGGTTATGAGCTAAAATTTTAAAGGATTATATGCTTATGCAAGTGCCAAAATCAGATTATGGTTTAAATTCCCCTTGGGAATATCCAAGAGGGATCCAAACCCCATTGCTCGCAACTCTTTGCGTTGCACATTACTTACAAATTTTGCAGAAAGTCTACGAGTTTGGTGCGCATTTGGTGTCAACATAGCACTACATGGATGAAAACAAATTTTGTCAATACAGTAAACAACATAATCAAAATAAAGATGAAAAATAATAAAACAGAAACAAAAAAACAGAAAAACTAAAGGCAAAATAGCTTTCTCCTCTCCATCCCCTTCGAAATTTTATCGGGTATTTTTTTTTCCATCTTTCCTTACTAATCTCTTTGATCCATTTTTAATAGCTCCCTTGGTATTATTTTTGGTGCAATCTTCTTCCGCGTTTTTCTTCAAATAAAAATTTAATAATGCTATAATCAAGTCAAGAACATAAATCCAGAAAAGCTTGTTCATGTACACAAAGTCTAGCAATGGCCTACACAGGAAGAGCATGCATGAAATTCCAAAAAACAAAAAAACAAAAACAAAAAGAAAAAGAAAGTTAACAAAGTGTGATTAAACCAGAGATATTCATCTTCCCTTAATTAAATATAGAGATCCTATACCCAATTAATCAAACACAAGACCTAAATCAAAACTCAAACCCATCTTATAATCAAACACCATTATAATGATAATCAAACACAAACTTCCAAGTACCGAGAATAAACATGAAGCTTTCTTGTAATATGGCATTCAACAAACCAACTAAACAAGTAGTCAATTATTGTATATATTTATGATAGCAACAACATGAAAATCAATAAAATGTGCTATCTTTGTCAAATTTATCAAAAAATGGTTACTAGATAATCCAAACGAGAAGGTTGCTTTGAAGAGTAGCATCTCCTTTGAAGTAAAAATCGGTCAAATTGTTCCATTAAAATAATTTTTTATATCCAAATGAAAAAGTGATGACTCATGAAAATTGTAGACCCACGAAACATGGATTAACCAAAATCCTTCCGTTTCCAAGCACCAATAGCCAGAATGGTCCAACAAAATCGTTAGTCAGAGATGATGATAAGGAAAAACACCAAAAACAAACAGAAACACCAAAAATGAAAAACAAAATTCTCCAGTGAACAACAAATTAGGAGCAAGGAATTACCTCTCCAGTGATGAGAAATTGGTTACCGACCATGACGAGTGACATGACACTTGATGCGTCCAGAAAAATCGCGAATCCGAGGTATGTATAATCAAACACAATTATAATCAAACACAAGACCTAAAGCAGACTCGAAATCGAGTATTTGGGAGAATAACAAATGAAACAAGGAACAGAACCTCATCGAGTTGCACTTTGCCAAAATGCAAAAGCAGGGAAGACAACGAAGTTTTGTTTGATTATAGTTTAGTGGCAAATACGTAGCGCGAAGACGAAGATGGTAGCAGGTGTGACAGAGAGAATGGCAACTGAGTGGGGGAGGAGGTGGTTATGGGAGGGGAGGAGTGCATGTGTATAAGAGTGAAATTCTTTTTTTTTTCAGTTTTTAAATTTTTGCATTTGTATGCCATAAAAGCATTTAATTTCAAATAATTTCAGCTATTTCTTGAGAAACAAGTGAAGGATATTGTTTGAGCATGGTTGTAAAAAAGCATTTACCCAAAATGCTATAATTTTATTAAGTTGACCCTACACAGTTAGTTGACCATTTAGTCTTAGTGTGTGTTTGAATTGGTATTTGTTAAACTGGAGTTTGAATGAAAGTGATATTATAGAATTGATTTTGGGTAGGAGTGAGTTTGTGTCAACATAATTTATGTTTGGCAATTCTATACCAAAATTGATTTTAATAAAATAAATATTGTTTGGATTCATCCCTACGTCTCCTTCTGCCTCCTCTTCTGCATCTTCTCCTAGGAGTATGATTTGATAGTGCTTCATGGAGCACCTATGATCAGGTCCCCACTTCTCTCCACATCTGAAGCACAACCCTTTCCTCTGTCACTCTGCCCACTCTTCGTTTGAGAGTCGCTGTGTGCCGCTGCTACGAGTTGTCTGCAAATGAGAAGCGCTGCTGCCTCCGTTTGAACTGGTGGTAAGGCCTGTACGAGTAGGGGTGCCTCTGTTTGTGTTGGATCCAATCTCGCCCCTCGATTCGCTGCCGTCGTGGGTGTTGTACTTCGCTGAACTAGAATTTTTGAAAAATCCAAATCTAGCTCCCACCGAACCAGATCCGCTCCCTTCCGGCAACCACTCCACCCTCTTGCCGTTAGGGTCAACTCCGGTCTCCTTCCATGCTTGATTTCTCCATTCAATAGCCATGGCTCTATCCATTAGAGCTGGTAAATTATCGAACTGAGCCACCTCCAATTCTGCCTGAATTTCCTTTTTGAGTCCATTGACAAAGATGCACATGAGAGCCTCTATTCCCAGGTTTCTCTGCGTTCGTGCTGCAGCCTCAAACTCTCGCCTATACTGAGCGACGTCCTCCACCTGTTTCACCTCTAGTAACGGAGCCATGGGGTTGAGAGCAGCTCCAGGTTGAAAACGTTTCAATAAGTCCTCCTTGAATCGTCTCCATGTCTGAAATGGTGTGTATTCTTCCCACCATTCGAACCAGGTGAGGGCCTCCCCTTCCAAAGCCATTGTTGCAAAATCCAGCCTCTGCGCCGGAACTACTCCGATTACCCTGAAGTAGCGTTCCATTCTCACCAACCAGCCATTCGGATCCTCCCCCGAGAATACCGGTAAGTCAAGCTTTCGAATTGGTTCGAATCTCCTCTGCCTTTCATCTCCTGCACCGTTCCCTTCTACCCTCTCGTCATCTTGCTCGTTCCTTCCACCGTCATTTCCTCCTCCGGTGTCGTTAGCACTAGCACCTCCACCTTGGTGCTGTTGAGGTAGCAACTCCCTCATTTGTCTCAACATATTTGCTGAGAAGGCCTCTGATAGAGATGCGCCTACTACTAACAGGTTTGGACTGTGTTACAAAAGGAGAGGTAAGTAGAGGTCAAGTAGAGGTGTTTTAGGAGTTGTTAGGATATCCAGCTGGCTGATAGGTTGTTATAAATAGCTAGGTTATAGTTAGTTGAGAGAGGATAGTTTTTCTGTTGTGAATTCTGTTAGAAGTTGGAGAGAATCTCTCTCTCTCTGAGCTGGTAGTTCCAGCTGTGTAGAACCTTCTAGGGTGAGCTAATTGGCTCTCCCGGTATATCAATAAAGCTTGATCATTCTGCTATTGCTAGTCCTATCAACTGGTATCAAGAGCTTGAGGATCCCAACGCTGAATGGTGCAATCGAGATTGAGGAAAATGGAGTCACGATTTGACACAATTGAATCGCGCATGGAGATGTTCCGATCGGTGCAGGAGACGCTACAGCGCTTCGATTCCCGAATAGATGCGTTCGAAAATCGCGCGCCTAAACGGAATGAGCGTGGTTCACCGGGATCGCACCTGGCAGCAGGCTCATCGGCCGGAAGCCGCGGCACGCCGGAGCAATGGCGAAAGCTGGAACTCCCAATCTTCCGCGGAGACGACGCGGTGGTTTGGGTTGAACGCATGGAGCAATTCTTCTTGCTGCGCACAGTGCCAGAGGAGGAATGGCTCACGGTCGCTACCTTTGCAATGGAAGGAAGGAAGGGCATTCACGTGGTTCAGGTGGTGGGCGGCGACGGCGCCGGTGCTGCAGTGGCGGTTTTTTAGTGCGGCGCTGCTACGCCATTTTCAACCGGAACGGCTACAGAGCCCTTATCAAGCGCTGCTGAAGCTGAAACAGACGAACTCAGTGCGGGGCTACATTGACCAGTTCATGCTTCACGCGCGGCCCCTTCGCGGAATTGCGCCAGAATTGCTGATGGATCTCTTCTTGAATGGGCTGAAACCAGAGGTGGGGGAAGAATGTAAACTGTTCCCATACCAGTCAGTGGACGAGTTAATGGAACTGGCACAGAAGGTCGAAAACCGCAACGTTGCCTTGCGGGGGGTATCGGGACGCGGTAAATCACTGGCTCCCAACTTCGCCGTTGCCAATTCAACCGCCACCAAAGCGGTGCACCCTGCTACAGCGTCCAACTCTGCAGCGAGCAACAGTGTGGAGTCGACGACGGATCCCTTGCAACGGCGCGGATTGAGACATCTCAGCAACGAGGAGTATAGAGCTAAGCAGGCCAAGGGGGAATGCTTCCTCTATGACGAACCATACACTGCAAATCACAATTGCAAGAATAGAGAATTCAAGCTTTTAATCATGGAGCCAGACTTTGAAGCGGATTGGTTACAGCATGAGGCAGTTCCGGAAACAGGGGAACAGGGACAATTGGAGCTCAAATTCATGAGCTTGAGTGGACATCACAAGTCAATCAAAGCCTGGGCAGAGGTAAATGGCCGCCGTGTACGCGTTCTCATAGTTTGTGGAGCTTCGGACAACTTCGCGACACCAGAGATTATCGCCGAGTTGGGCCTGAGAATTGACAACACCCCTAAGTTCCAGGTCAGGGTAGCGGACAGTACCAATAAAGGGGGACAGGGAAGGTGTTTGGGTGTCACGCTCCAATTCAAGGAAGTGGCAATCAAGGAAGACTTCTTCATCTTCCCAACTGACGAAGCAGAATTTGTCCTGGGACTGGCGTGGCTAGATAAGTTGGGAGACGTTCTCGCAAACTTCAGAAAATCACGCCTTCGATTTCGGAATGGGGACAGCATGGTTACATTGCAGGGGGACCCGGAGTTGTGCTATGGAGGTATGCACCTTCAATCTACAGTTTTGTCCATTCAAGAAAGGGGAGAAGGATTTATGGTCCAGCTGTGGCCCATGACTTTGCAAGCGGCTACAGTATCGCAGGTGCCGCAGGTAATCGAATCGGTGTTAGCTTCTCATGCTAAGGTGTTTCAGACACTACCAGGGCTGCCACCACATCGTTGCCATGATCATGCCATTCCATTGATAGAAGGAGCTTCGGTTCCGAATATAAGACCTTATCGTTACCCGCACCATCAGAAAGCAGTAATTGAACTAATGGTACGAGAAATGCTAGCCTCAGGGATAATTCGGCCAAGCTCCAGCCCCTACGCGAGTCCGATATTGCTGGTGAAGAAAAAGGACGGCAGCTGGAGATTTTGTGTCGATTATAGGGCGTTAAATGGTATTACGGTGCCGGATAAATTTCCTATTCCCGTCATTGATGAGCTACTCGATGAATTGGCGGGAGCTGCAGTCTTCTCTAAGCTGGATTTAAAATCGGGGTACCACCAAATTCGGATGAGGGATCAAGACATCCACAAGACCGCCTTCCGCACTCATGAAGGCCATTATGAGTTTCTAGTCATGCCCTTCGGCTTGACCAACGCCCCTAGCTCCTTCCAAGCCTTGATGAATGACATTCTTAAGCCTCTATTGCGGAAATTTGTCTTAGTTTTTTTTGATGATATCCTCATCTACAGTCAGGATATGGATAGCCATGCCCTTCATCTCCAACAAGTTTTCCAGATTTTAGTGGAGAACCAGCTGGTGTTGAATGAGAAGAAATGCACGTTCGCAGTGAACTCGGTGGAGTACTTGGGCCACATTATCTCGGCACAAGGGGTCTCAGCGGATCCTAACAAAACCACGGCGATGCTAGAGTGGCCGATGCCTACGGACCAGCGAGCTTTACGGGGATTCTTGGGCCTTATCGGCTATTATAGGCGGTTTGTGCAAGGATATGGGGTAATCGCCAAGCCGTTAACGGAGTTGACAAAGCGAAATGCATTTGAATGGAATGACAAGGCACAGGAGGCTTTCGAGAGATTGAAGAGGCTGATGGCAGACCTACCGACTCTAACAGTTCCGGATTTCAATCAAGACTTTGTTTTGGAAACGGATGCATCGAGTGAGGGGTTGGGTGCGGTGCTGTCCCAGCAAGGCAGGCCAATAGCATTCCTAAGCCAAGCACTATCTCCAAGGGCCCGACAAAAATCTGCATATGAGAGGGAGTTGATGGCCATTGTCTTCGCTGTCCAAAAGTGGCGGCATTACTTGTTGGGTCGCCATTTTATTGTTCTCACAGATCAGAGAAGTCTGAAGTTCCTCATGGACCAGCGACTCATGGATCCAACTTACTTGAAGTGGACCACTAAATTGTTAGGCTTGGATTTTGAGATCCGATACCGGCCAGGCCTTGAGAATAAGGCAGCAGATGCATTGTCACGGCAAATGATGGCAAGGGTGATTTCAGTAGTACATATGAACCTCTGGGAAACAGTGGAAGAGGAGGTGGCTCACGACCAAGAGCTACAAAAGATTGTGATCGCCCTGCAGCAGGGGCTGGATGACTATCCAGGGTATTCCCTCCACAAGGGTCGGCTGTTTTATCAAGGGAGAGCAGTGTTGCCTGCAAATTCTTCTCAGATCCCACTTTTGCTGGCCGAGTCCCATGACAGCGGGGCGGGTGGACATTCAGGTTTCTTTCGAACCTATAAGCGGCTGGCAGCAGCGGTTCATTGGCGCGGCATGAGGCAATGGATCAAGGATTATGTTGCGAGCTGCCACACTTGCCAGCAAAACAAGCATGCAGTGATGAAACCGGCGGGGCTGTTGTAGCCACTACCAGTTCCGGAGCGAGTTTGGGAGCACGTTACGATGGATTTTGTGGCGGCATTGCCAAAATCCAAAGGCATGGACACTATCCTAGTTGTGGTCGATCGATTGACTAAATATGCTCACTTTATCCCCTTAGCTCATCCATTTTCAGCCAAGGAGGTGGCACTAGCCTTTATTAAAGAGGTGGTTAAACTACACAGGTTCCCCAAGTCAATCATATCGGATAGGGATAGGGTGTTCATGAGTAAGTTTTGGTCCGAACTGTTCCAAGCAGCAGGGACAAAATTGAAGTACAGCACGGCATTTCATCCGCAAACCGATGGCCAAACCGAGGTGGTGAATCGCTGTTTGGAGACTTATTTGCGGTGCTTTGTGGGGGGCTACCCGAAGAAATGGTTGGAGTGGCTCCCATGGGCGGAGTTTTGGTTTAATACGTCCTACAATGCCTCAGCCCAAACAACTCCATTTCAAGCACTTTATGGGGTGCCGGCACCTATTCTTTTCCGAGGAGAGACGTTTCCATCGCATGTTGAGGAGGTGGCAGCATTGACCGCAGCCAGGGATGCGGTGTTGGCAGAGTTGAAGATGCACTTGGTACAGGCTCAGCAGCGGATGAAACAAGCAGCGGATAGGCATCGAAGGGATGTCGAGTTCAAACCGGGTGAGTGGGTTTATTTGAAAATGCAACCTTATCGGATGCGGACACTAGCGCGGAGGGTCAATGAGAAGCTAAGCCCTCGGTACTATGGAGCGTTTGAAGTGGTTGAGAGGATAGGAGTAGTGGCATACAGGTTAGCCATGCCTCAAGAGTGCAAACTTCACCCAGTCTTCCATGTTAGCAAGTTGAAAAAGGCTGTCCCGCCGCAGCAGCAGGTACAGACGCTTCCACTAGGGCTGGCTGAGGATGGTGAGCTGGTGATGCAGCCATCCCAGATTGTGGCATCGCGAACTGCAGAGGATGGGGCCTTGGAGTATTTGGTGCGCTGAGTGGGCCTATCTCCTTGTGAGGACAGCTGGGAACGAGCGGCGACATTGCAGGCCACCTTTCCGGAGCTCCACCTTGAGGACAAGGTGGTTGTCCGAGGGGGGAGTATTGATAGAGATGCGCCTACTACTAACAGGTTTGGACTGTGTTACAAAAAGAGAGGTAAGTAGAGGTCAAGTAGAGGTGTTTTAGGAGTTGTTAGGATATCCAGCTGGCTGATAGGTTGTTATAAATAGCTAGGTTATAGTTAGTTGAGAGAGGATAATTTTTCTGTTGTGAATTCTGTTAGAAGTTTGAGAGAATCTCTCTCTCTGAGCTGGTAGTTCCAGCTGTGTAGAACCTTCTAGGGTGAGCTAATTGGCTCTCCCGGTGTATCAATAAAGCTTGATCATTCTGCTATTGCTAGTCCTATCAGCCTCCAAGGATAGTTGTTGAGCTTCCTGTAACTCCTCAATCCGTTTCTCCACCGCCTCCAACCTTGACTCCATGGCAGCTCGCGTGGACACCATGCACAGAACACCCAGAACCGGTGCTCTGATACCAGTTGTTACACTGGTATTTATTTTAATGGAAATACAGAAATATAATAGAAACGTAAAAGATAACAGAGGAATTTCGAGAGTCCTCTTCTCTCCTAGCCTAGGCCTTTCCAAATCTTTTCCTACCTCTCACCTAATCAGCTCCTCCTTTTATTGCCTTCCCTCAAATTAATTATCATAATTAGCATTCAACTCCTACGATTACGCCTCCCTGATTCTCTCATCTGACTAATCCAATCATCAATTATTGTCACTTATGATTACACATTTCTCCTGTCCTATTATTCCTCCTTTTTCTTTATTGCTTTTTCTAGAATAAATAAGAATAAAATATCAAACCAAATAAAAATTAATGAAAAATAAAAATAATAAATAATTAAAAAAAGAGAACTCACATAAAGAGAAACAATAAAAATTTCATAAATAAAACAATAACATGTATAAAGGATACGATTGATAGAAAGAAATTACAGGTTTAGAGTTAATGGTTGAATGCTGGTTTGTGAACGCTAAGAATCTTTGCTTCCTGTAAACGTGGGTTTGAGAGCAAAGTTTCATCTGTGTTCACAGGAAGCAAAAAGTATCCAAACCAAAAATTGAAGCATTCAAGCAACTTGAACGTGCTTTTCACCTCCCCAGCGCCAAAACAAACACACCGAGTAATTCTATCACACAAAAATAGTTCTTTGTTCTTTTTAATACAAACCAAACAAATCAGATTATTTGAAAATCACTATTGCTAAGCAATCCAAACATAAATGATAAATTAATTATCGCATAATTAATTATATGAAAAGCGATAAATAAAAAGTTTAATCTTTCATCTTTTTCCAAAGTCCAAACACATTAAACATTTATCATTGCACTATCAGATCTCTTTATCCAGTGCTGCTGTTATTTTGTATCCAAGAAAACCTTAAATGAAATTACTGAAAAATGTTTAAATATAAATAGGTAAACACAGATATAATTTTATACAAAGTACAATGGCATCGTGCTATCTATATAGCTGATCCCACTGAATACAAGGCTTAGTTTAGCTATTATATTAGAATGCACTACCAAATGATGACATGCAACTCTGGTTACTTTCCTACCAAAGGAGATAAACCATATGGATGCTGTACTACAATGCAGTTATTAGTACATTCTAATCCAGGCCATCAAATGTTCCAATCTGATATAAAAACAGGAATAGGAGTATAGAACATAAGCTTCAAATTCCATAACAGAACTATAACTAAAAAACAAATTTTTGTTTAGATTTGTTGACCACTATATTTTATGGGATTAAAAAAGTTATAGTAAATTATAGACATGTATCAGTTGCATGTTAAAATTAAGTCATTCTTCTTCTATGACACACAATCAGGCACTTTTTGTTCTCTAAACGAATTAAATATTAGTCATAAGTCACACCAAAATACAATGAAATATCTCCAAATAAAATAATTTGAAAAATGAAAAAAAATGCATTCTCTGTTGCCTTTTTTTCCATAGATAAAACAGAACCAACACAATTAAATATAACTATAGAGTTTAACAACAGTCAAAACAGAGGTCTGGAACCAAAATTACTTGCTTTTGCTTTCGATAGATTTTATATATAACTAATTATTGAGAATACTCACATAAACAAGATAAAAGAATAGGAAATTGTTTTATCTTCACTTTGTATTAGAACTTTTAATTACAACAAAGTAACTGATTTAAGCATACAAATACTGATCCTTCCTAAGACAATTGCTAGAAGCACATCCAAAGTATATAATTATTAAGTAAAACAGAAACAACCTGTATTGTTCCTATAAGGATTAAAATCTAATAGCTGACCAAATCATGTTCTTATTGATGATGCTATAAGTGTAAGATCACTAACTCCCGATGTGTTTCTTGAGTAGAATCATACCTCAAATTTATCAGCAATACAATTGTATTTAAAAAAATAAAACTTTATATAAGTAGAAGTCTATAAAGAATGCTATGCTATTGAGAATTGACTATAACTCAGAAATCATGAATCATCAGATCTGTGACAAAAGAAAACACCCTGGCCACCCGAAACTCTGGATCAAGTAAAACATTGAGAACATCTTTGACTAACACCTAAAGTTTGTTTGTAGTTTTTCCTATGGATCTGCCTCTCAAGTTTTGCTAATCATAAATAATATCTCATTGTAAAAGAAGTTGCAATGTATGCATGAAATCAAGCTCTTATCAATGCTATAACTTCAATTTACAATAAATAAATACTATATTTTTCGAATCTTGATGTGAAAGATGAGCAACAAACTAAAAGGGGGTGGGAATCACAGCGTACCTAACGAGAGACACATTGAACACATTCCATCAAAACCACAAGAAATTAATAACTCTCACTCGATCTCCAGTTCGGGAAGGGCACGCATCCGAATGTTCGTAGCTTCAATCTCAGATAGCAATGGCCCCTTCCCCTCCCCACCACCAGTTCTCAAGCTCCTATTCCTTCCCAAAACCACAACCAACCCAACAGCCAATACCATCACCACAAGAGCATGAAGAGTGAACAGGAAATTCACCAATGCAAAACCCCTAGCCTTATCCTGCTCAAGCTCACAATGCACATCAACTACGTCGTCCTGAGTTGACATTAATAACAAAGAGGAAATCTTCTTACACCCTTTCAATCCAAGAGCATCAGTGTAAAGCAAAAACCCTCCTTGCAACAACCATGTTCCCTTGAAGACCAATCCGCAACACAACAAGAACTCCGCAAAAAAAGCAGACGGTTTAAACGACAAGTAAATGCAAGAACCGGCACAAAGCAAAGCCAGCCAACCTATGAATCCGTACACGTCAGCAGCGAGACCTGAAACGCCGGTTTCCATAACAGAATACTCCATGAAGAAAACAACACCGCCGAGAACGTACACAAGGGTTTCACTGATGAGTGATGACGTGGCGTTGTACTCGTGGACTATGATCAAGAGAATCAAAAACCAGAAAGCGAGAAGCGCAAAAGACTGTTGGAAGAATGAGAACCTGTAAGAAGGGTGGCCGGAGAAGGAGAGGAAGAGGAAAAGCTCCGAGAATGAGGCGATTGGGAGTGTAATGAGGAGAGCGTAGAGATCGAGATTCTTCCATTTGGGATCTGAGAGGTACCATAGCTTGGATCTGAATTGGGAAGGGCTGTGGAGGTAGAGGGAGGAGGAGGAATGCAAGCGGCGGAGGCCCACTGGGAAGAGTAACAGAAAGGCTGAGAAATGGGTCGCAATGGATGCCATCTCTTCTTGTGTTGTATTGTGTTGTGTGTGTCACTCTATTTTGGGAATTAGGTTCCTCCAAAGTCCAAATTCTAAACCCACTATTCCATCATGAAATGACGATGATTTAATTACAATTGCCCTCTTGAAAGAGAAACGGTCAACTTAGACGCGTCCGCCTAAAGTAGTGGCAGTCTAATGGATTTCTTTTTGAAATAAATTAAAAAAAAATATTTATTTCCACAAACTTAAAATCTAATTCTTTTAGATATGTTTTTTTTTTATATATTTAGGGTAAGTTCGGCCACACCTCCGCCGAAGTTCGCCTGACTACCCGGCAAACTTCAAGGGGAGTTTCTAAAATAAAAGCTTGGATGCTGGAGAACAGAGCTCAAAATCACAATTTCATTCTTTTTTTTTTTGTTCTCATCTTTGTATTTTTTCTCTACAATATCAATAAATCCATTGTTATCCATTCATTATGATGGTGAAATAGTGTATGATAAAGAAGGTTCTATTATTTTTAAGTCTAAGCAACCAATAATTATGTACATGACACCAGAAGTCAACCGTCTAAAAGCGCTAAAGAAATTGATGTTGCATTCCATTGGACAGCAACACACGAAAAAAGTGAAAAAAATTTCCTACAGATATCCAAGCGAAGTAGATGACAATTTGTTTTATAAAAGGTATGTTATAGTTGTCTTTGCTTTGTTGTTATTATGTTTATTAGTCCACGGTTTTGAGAAATATTTTTGTTATTTTGAATTAAGTATCGGTTACGTGACGACGAGGACGTACGTCTTATAAGGTCGTGGCACAACCGATGGACAAATGTTCATCTGTTGGAAGTAGTCATGTTTCTCGTTAAGTTAGGTGGACGAGAATCATCTGCGGATATTGTTGATGATAGTCCGTTAAGTGGATCTGTTAGACGAAATATCAAAAGGACGATGGTTGATCTAAATATGCGACCTGAAGGTACTCAAGAGGGCTCAAACGTTGAACTTGGTAATGCTGACATTATAAAAGATAATGTTGAAAGTCATGAGGGTTCTGCTATCAGGGATCCAATGATGGATTTGTATGAAGTTAACCCCGATGACGGAGACGATGCTGATGATGAACCAATGGAAATTCCTGATGATGGTGACGAGGAAGAAGAGATAAACTACTACGGTGACACACAAATCGTTCTGATACAACCTGCCATTTCTCGACCATATGACCGGTCGAATCACTTCTCCAGGTTGAATCTCGATGCAATGACTTCGGATTGGTCGTTTATCCATGGAGGCCCCGAGAGGATCCAAGCAATGAGTTCGAGGTTGGATAACAATTTGAGAACAAGGAGGAAGTCTTGTTGGCAGTTAAGAGGTACGACATCAGGAGAGTTGTGCAGTATAAAATACTAGAGAGTGACTGACGGAGGAAAAATGTCGGTAAAGATTTTTACAAAAATTATCGCGTTGCAAGTATAGTTCTAAACCAACAAATTATCCTCAGTCAATGTCTAAATTGTTTGTCACAATATAAACCCAATAAAAATAACCGAAGTATTTAAACCTCGGATCGTCTCTCAAGGAATTGCAGGAAAGTGTACTTACAATTGGTTATGGAAAAGTATTTTTGGGGTTTTTGTGATAAGAGACAAGTAATGTAAATAACAAGGAAATAAAATAACAACTAAGAAAAATCCTAGTAGGGATTGATAATTGGAATTTCTATCTCCATTATCATAGTCACTTGTGATGGTAATTGCCTTTTGCTCTCACTTAATTAACCTCTAACAATTGAAGGTAAGTTAAGTGAGCAATTCAACTTAAGTTTACAAGTCTTAATCAAAGACTAGATTTGGTAAAGCCTAAGCCAACTAGAAATTTTCAATCACCAATCACCAAAAAAAACTTTGATACCTCAAGAGTCTCTAATTGATCAATCCAAGTTAAGAACATAAAAATCTAATTTAAAATCCAACCATGCATTTTATCAAACACTTAGAAGGCACAAAATAAAAGTATAGAAAATTGACAAGACATAGGAAATTCTAAGACTAACCAAAGCAAAGAAATAACCATAACAAAGCAATTGAACAATAAGAAACATGAAACATGAATTGCAATAATGAAAATTGAGAGTAACACATGAACTCATAAACTGAATTAGCAAAATAAAGGAATCAATAAGTAGAATTGAAGAACAAAGGTGCTAGAACAATAAATTGCAAGGAATTGTAAATAAAAGCAGAAATTAAATCAAAATCTAAGTAGAAATTAGAGTAGAAACCCTAAACCTAGAGAGAGGAGAGAGCCTCTCTCTAGAAACCTACATCTAAACCTAAAGTGTGTGAATGAAAAATGAATGAATGATTACCTACCTTCCAGCTCCACTCTGCAGCCTCTATTCAGTATTTTCGGGCCTGAAACTGGGTCCAAAGCAGCCCAGAAATCGCCCCCAACATTTTCTGTAAATTGTAGCACGTGACGCTCTGTCACGCGTACGTCAGCCACGCGTACACGTCGCTGAACAAATTCCTGGTCATGCGTACGCATCATCAACGCATGCGCGTCGTATGTCTACTGCACCAGTCATGTGTACGCGTCGTCTATGCGTACGCGTCGCTGCTAACTTCTCAAAACATCAATTTCTTCTGTTCCTTCCACTTTTGCATGCTTCCTTTCCATCCTCTAAGCCATTCATTCCCTATAAAACCTGAAAATACTTAACACACGTATCACGGTATTCAATGGTAATAAGAGAGGATTAAAAATTAGTAATTTAAGGCCAAAGAAGCATGTTTTCAATCATAGCACAAAATTAGGAAGAAAAATGTAAAACATGTGAATTATATGCATAAGTGATGAGCGGATAATTTATACGCTTTTTGACATTGTTTTTAGTATGTTTTTAGTAGGATCTAGTTACTTTTAGGGATGTTTTTAATAGATTTTGTGTTAAATTCACATTTCTGGACTTTACTATGAGTTTGTGTGTTTTTCTGTGATTTCAGGTATTTTCTGGCTGAAATTGAGGGACTTGAGCAAAAATCAGATTCAGAGGTTGAAGAAGGATTGCTGATGCTGTTGGATTCTGACCTCCCTGCATTCAAAGTAGATTTTCTGGAGCTACAGAACTCGAAATGGCGCGCTTCTAATTGCGTTGGAAAGTAGACATCCAGGGCTTTCCAGCAATATATAATAGTCTGTGATTTCAGGTATTTTCTGGCTGAAATTGAGGGACTTGAGCAAAAATCAGATTCAGAGGTTGAAGAAGGATTGCTGATGATGTTGGATTCTGACCTCCCTGCACTCAAAGTGGATTTTTTGGAGCTACAGAACTCGAAATGGTGCGCTTCTAATTGCGTTGGAAATTAGACATCCAGGGCTTTCCAGCAATATATAATAGTCTGGACGACCCAGTGCACTTGCTGGTTAGTTGTATCGAAGTTGTGACAATTATGAATTAAGATCAGAGCACCAAGCTTTGGAGCCATTACCAGGATTTGTTCGAGCCTGGAGATCACAATTTCGTGCACCAATAAGTGTGAGAATAATGGATAAAATCCACTCAATTCAATACAAAATAAACCGTAAAATAGCGGTTTATCAATCTCCCCACACTTAAACATTAGCATGTCCTCATGCTAAGCTCAAGAGAACCAAAAGAGTGAAGATGAATGGTAGAAATTATTAAATGCAACCTATCTATATGAATGCAACTAAATGCAAAATACTTTTACCTACTTGGCTAAAAATAAATAAACCTTTCAAGAACAAATATGAACTGGATCTCACTAATTCAAATCATAAAAAGAAATACAAATAGACTTGTAAGAAGAAAGCTCGTGAAAGCGGAGAATAAAGAATCGAGCATCGAACCCTCACTAGAAGTGTATACACTCTAATCACTCAAGTGTTTAATGTTCGACTCTCTCAATTTTCTACTAACCTTGCTTTCTAAGGCTTGCTCTTCTTCTACCAATCAACAAAAATTTAATGCACAAATACACATATCAAGAGATCTTTTAAGGATTGTAATGGGGTTAGGGTCAAGGTAGGAATGTATTTGGTCAGTGGACTAAAATCTGAATCCTTGATTAACCCAAACTTCCCACCTAACCTAAGACAATCCATGTCATCAAAATACAAAAACCTAACTATCCATTAACCATGTTTTGCCACATATTCATGCATCCCAATTCTGAGTATAGTACATATGCATTGCTATCACCATTTACTTTGGGGCATTTGTCCCCTTTTTATTATTTGCTCTCTTTTTTTTTCTTTTCTTTTTCTCTTCTTTTTTTTTATTTTCCTCTTTTGTTTTTTTTTCCAATGCATATGATTAAGGTATTGAATGCATGAACATGCCCTCAACATGCTTTTCACATTTTCACAAAAAAAGTCTAACATACTCAATTCCCAAACCACATATTGCCAAACCAATTTCTCCACACTTAGATCATGAGCACACTCACTAGTCTAAGCTAACCAATGATTCAAATGAAGGACATTATTGTTTTTCACTTAGAGTTAGTGATGAGCTAAAGTAAAGAACAATTGGGGTTAAAAGGGCTCAACATTGGTTTGCAAAGGATAATGAAAATGATAAGGCCATATGGGTATGTAAGCTATAGTGAAACAAAGGCCTCAATCACGTAGGTGCAAGCATACATCAAACAATGAAAATATAGAATCAAGCAAGACAAAGATCACAATTTTAGAGAGAACAACACACACCAAAACAAAGTATTGGTTGATAAAATGCAACCAATCAAATAGGTTCAAAAAGCTCACTGGTTTTGTGTGTTCGAGCTCTAAGACCATGTTCCAAAATAAATTTCTTCAAGCAAGTTTAACAAAAATTTTAATTCAAATTAGTGAAATGCTATAAAATAGTTTCTTGGGAAATAATTCATCATTTCAACCAAGCAGTACATACATGCAAGCAACTAACTACACATGCAATCTATTATGCAATGCAACAACTAACTACAAAGAAAACTAAGAATTGGTATTGAAAAGAAAGTAACTAACCCACGAAAGTCGGTATCGACCTCCCCACACTTAAAGTTTTCACCGTCCTCGGTACATGCAGAGATGTGCAAGTGGACAGGTTGCTACAACTGATGCGCTTTCTCAAAAGATTGTGCTTAGGAACTTGTTTGTCCAACCCATAAGAAGTTTTCCATTCCCCTTCTTGGTGGCCATCCTGAAAGAAGAGAAAAAGGAAGAAGAATAACCCAAAAACAAAGATATGTAAACAAATAAAATATGGGTAGGCTAATGCCAAAGAATAATGAGGTTTTCAACTATATGGTAGCTACAACATGAAAGTGAGAAAATAATATGGGGCATGTCAACTAAATAGCAAACAAGTTGAGAAGCACCCAAAACAATGCAAGAAATATGCAACAGTTGAGTAAGAAAAGTTAACACCAATGGAAAATTAGCAAACTTAGAAAAGAAAATAAAAACATACACAAAGTGAAAATGAAATGAATGATAGTATGCAAATGCAATTTGTAAAAGGGAATGAAGGATAGGAGAAATGATAAGTAAACTTTTGAAAAGTGAGAGAAGAAGAATGTAAGAAAGGAAGAAGAAAGAAGAAGAAAGGAGAAAGAAAGAAGAAGAAAGGCATAAACAAGGCGCGAATGCGACGCGCGCGCGTAGGTCACGTGTACGCATGAGAACAGAAACAGGCAGGTGACGCGTGAGCGTCGTCCACGCGTACGCATGGATGCCCCCAAAACGAAAACTGACGCGTGACTACTCGCGTGCTAGACGCACTGTTGTGGCAAACCTCCAGCACAACTCTCTGTTTGAATTACTGGACAATCATAATTTTGAATAGACGCGCGCGCGTTGTCGACGCCTACGCGTGATTGGTGAAAAACGCAAGTGACGCGTACGCATCAGTGACACGCACGCGTGGGGTTGGCTATGCACCTAGCACCTCACCAG
This sequence comes from Arachis ipaensis, assembly GCF_000816755.2. Lineage (NCBI taxonomy): Eukaryota > Viridiplantae > Streptophyta > Magnoliopsida > Fabales > Fabaceae > Arachis > Arachis ipaensis. Next base: position 40,526,223 of record NC_029786.2, read on the forward strand.
CGCGGCCCTGGCACAACTCTCTGTCCAGGTCGCGCCCTCGCATCGTCCCAGCACTATTTTCGCATGGTCCATTTTTGGGCGTTGAAGCGTACGCGTCGATCACGCGCACGCGTGACAGCCACTTTTTTTAGCAACTCCAGAAATTAATAAACAACTAAACTATAAATTAAACGAAATAAACATAACTAAAAATGAAAATATAACTTATTACTAATCTAAACAAAAGGAAAATTAGAAAGAATTTACCATGGTGGGGTGTCTCCTACCTAGCACTTTTAGTTAAAGTCCTTAAGTTAAACATTTGGTGAGCTCCTTGTCATGGTGGCTTGTGCTTGAACTCATCTTGAAACTTCCACCAATGCTTGGACTTCCAATAATCTCCAACATTTCCAAACACATTCACCAAGCCTTGATGAAGTTTCTTACAAGCTTTGAGCTCCCAAAGTTGATCCTCTTGTATGCCGGGATCCCAAATCTTGTTTTTACACCTGTCTTTAAGTTGATCATCATTGTTCCGACTAGGTGGCAAGCAATGCGAATTCTCAATGAGGCATCCCAACAACTTTCTAGACCCAATCAATTGAGAACTATACCAACAATTGCACTTAGACCTTGAACATCTAATCATAACGAACCTAGGATTGTGTTGCCAACCACTAACCATCCCCCTTTTACTCTTAAAACCACAAATAGCTCTAAGTTGTCCATCCGTCTCAAGCAAACCATATGCAAGAGAGAAATTAAAGCTTAAGGGGAAGAGATTTACCCACTTGAATGAAAGGACGGATGGTGATGGCTTCGGGAGAGGTGTCTCCAATGGCGGCCCTGCCAATGTATGCTTCACTCAATTGGGCTCCTCTTTGATGATCTCTACCTCTTGACAAGCTTCTTCAACATTAACCTCTTCTTCAAGTCAAGTGGGAGAGGATTCAATTATAGATAAAAACTAATCAATTATTGAATCCATCTCATGATCAACCTCCTCAAAGTCTTCAACCATGATATGCCTTGGAGGTTGTGATGCGTGAGCATCTTTCCTATCTTTTTCTAGTGAATTTGTATTTAAATTGTTGAGTTAATAAAAAATTAATTATCTTTTAGCCACTATGGATGCTACTTTGAGTCTTGTGCATTTCTGTTTATTTTAGGTAGCATTCGGATGGAGTTGATGGAGTTTCTGCAGAGAAAGAGAAGAAACCAAGGAGCCGACCAGCGAGGAGCGACGCGTGCGCGTGCCTGATGCGTACGCGTGAAAAGCGAAGTTGCTCACCGATGCGTGTGCGTACCTGACGCGTACGCGTGACACGCGAAAAAGACCATCGATGCGTACGCGTGACTGACGCGTACGCGCGACATGCACGACATGCAGAATTTACAAAAAACGCTGGGGGCGATTTCAGGCCGAGTTTCGACCAGTTTTTGGCCCAGAAACACAGACTAGAGCCAGGGGATAGTAGAGATTCAAGGAAGATTCACACAAGAATGATTATGCCCACTCCAAGTTAGGTATGGACTCTACGAAGCAAGTGGTCCCCATCCATCAATTGAAGACATGTTGATTGCTTTAATTAATTCTGATTTAAAACTTTATTTTATTTAAAATAGGAAAAGATATTATTTTTGGGTTTAGAAGATAGAATTTAAATTAATTAGGATTAGATATAAAAGAGAATTTCAATAGGGTGATTCCAACATAACATTATTCCATTCAAACTACCAAAATACATTTTATCAGAATCCTTATTTTTCTCTCTGAACCATGAGCAACTAAACCTCCACTGTTAAGGTTAGGAGCTCTGTCTATTGTATGGATTGATTTTATTGTTTTTCTATTTTAATTCATGTCTTAATTTATATTTAAGAATTGTTTTCGTTTTTTATTTTATGAATTTGGGTGGAACGGAAGTATGACCCTTTTTCTAATTGAGTTCTTGGATAACTTGGAAAAGCTCTTTACTTGAACAACAGCTTGAAAACAACTTCTCCTAAATTTCTAGTTTATCTGAATTTAACGGGATACGTGACATATAATTCTTTTATATTTGGGTAATTAGGATTTCTGTGGCATATAACTAGAATTGAACTTCAACCCCTAATTAGAATTAATTGACCAAGGAATTGACTGTTGATGAATTTTAGAGGAGACTAGAAAGGTCTAAGGAATTAGGGTCTAGTCACATATAGTTTCCATGAATTAAATCTTACATGATTAAAATAAATTAATAAGAAAAGTCAATCTGGAAAATAGATAACTCTGAAGCCTTAACTGTTTCTCCAAATTTTATTTCCAACTTATTTACTTGCCTTTCTTTGATATTCTTGCTATTGTTTAATGTCTTTGAACTCTCAACAATATTTTCTGTTTGCCTAACTAAGTAAATCAATTAACCATTGTTGCTTAGTCCTTCAATCCTCGTGGAATCGACCCTCACTCACCTGAGGTATTACTTGGTATGACCCGGTGCACTTGCCAGTTAATTTGTGGGTTATAAATTCTGCACTAAGTTTTTGGCGCCGTTGTCGGGGATTGATTGTGATTGACAACTACTCGTTGTTTGATTGCTTAAATTAGATATTTTTTTAATTAGTTTTATCTTAGTATTATTAATTTTTATTTTTCATTTTTTTCCTTAATTTTTTTCTTGTTTTTCGTTCA
>NC_029786.2:40528923-40540107 GCF_000816755.2 Arachis ipaensis
TGGTTTTGTTTTATTTTTTTCTTTAATTTTTAAAAAAAATTTTAAATAAATAAATAGCACTAATATTTTTTCTTAATTTCTGAAATTAAGTTTGGTGTTACCTAGTTAATTTTATTTTAATTTTTTTTATTTTCCTTGTTAATTTTTGAAATTTTTCTGTTTTAATTGATTAGTATTTTTATTTTATTTCTTTACACAGGACACCTCACTGGGAATTCTCTACACTCTAACATAGAGAATCCCATCTTTTCTTGTCTTTTGTCTGTGTATGCGCAGGAACAGGGACAAAAAACCTCTCATAGACTTTGATCCTGAACCTGAAAAGACTTTCAGGCGACGTTTACAACAAGCAAGACTTTACAAGGCTACAGAATCCACTATGGATCATAATAATGCTGTTAATGCCAATGTGGTAAATCCGAATGGGAATGATCAACAAAGGAGAGTGCTTGGCTCTTACTCTGCTCCTACTGTAGATCTTTATGGAAAAAGCATTGTGGTGCCTCCTATAACTGCGAACAACTTTGAGTTGAAGCCACAATTGGTCACCCTGGTGCAACAAAACTGCCAGTATCATGGTCTTTCCCACGAAGACCCAAATCAATTTATTTCTAATTTTCTGCAGATTTGTGATACTGTGAAGACAAATGGAGTGAACCTAGAGGTGTATAAACTCATGCTCTTCCCGTTTGTTCTGAGGAATGGAGCAAAGCTATGGCTAGATTCTCAACCCAAGGAGAGTTTGGATACTTGGGACAAGGTTGTTACTGAGTTCTTACTAAGTTTTCCCACCAAAGAAGCTGACTAAGCTTAGGGTGAAGGTTCAGACCTTCAGGCAAAAGGATGGTGAAACTCTTTATGAAGCTTGGGAGAGGTACAAGCTACTGACTAGGCAATGCGCTCCGGACATGTTCTCCAAATGGACCCAACTAGATATCTTTTATGAAGGACGCTATTGAGCTTATTGAATTGGTTACTAACAACCAATATTTATACTCATCTAACAGGAATCCTGTGAACTCTGAGGCTCCTCAGAAGATGGGTGTTATGGAAGTAGAAGCTCTTAATGCTATTCTTGCTCAGAACAAGCTTATGTCTCAGCAAATAAGTCTACTTACTCAACAGATTGGTGGCATACAAGTCTCAGCTATCAACACCCAAAATCCACCTCAAGCGGTCCCTTATGACATGACAGGTAATTTTGTGCAAAATGATAATTATGATTATGCTCAATCCTCTTCTGGACAAGTCAATTACATGGGGAGTGCTCCTAAAAATCCCAATAATGATCTCTATTCTCATACCTACAATCAGGGGTGGAGACATCACCCAAATTTTGGGTGGAGGGACCAATCTCAGAGAGCTCAGAATTTCAACAATAATTCTCAGGGCGGCTTCCAACAAAATAACTACAATAACTGCCAATTTTAGTCTCAGCAGCAACAACCACCTCAGCAGGCAAACTCTAAATCCCAAGAAGATTCTAATTGGGAGATGATGAGGAGTTATATGAAGGAAACTAGAGCATCAATCAAGAATTTGGAGATTCAGATGGATCAAATAGCCACAAGATTTAATGAAATTGATCAGAGGACCACTAATATCCTTCCTAGTAACACAATTCCAAATCCAAGAGAGGAATGCAAGTCTATCACTTTGATAAGTGGACAAGTGACAAGTATTAAAGAACAAGTTGATGAGGAGCCAGTTGAAAAAGAAGATTGCAAGGTTATTCAATTGAGAAGTGGTAAAGTAGCTGGCTCTGAGACCAAGGTCAATGAAGAGTTAGTTGAAAAAGAAGCTCCAGAAGAGAAGAAGGAAGAAGTAGAGCACGTCCCTCTAAAGCGTGTAGACAACCCGTTCCCTGACTCTCTTGACACTTATCCTACATTGCCAAAGGCTCCTGAGTACAAGCCTAAAATGCCATATCCTCAGAGACTTCAAAAAGAGACCAAGGACAAGCAGTTTTTAAAGTTCTTGGAAATCTTCAGAAAGTTGCAAATCAATATTCCTTTTGCTGAGGTTTTGGAGCAAATGCCTATCTATGTCAAGTTCATGAAGGAGCTGTTATCAAAGAAAAAGCCTTTAAGGGGAGATGAGACAGTGGTCCTGACTAAAGAATGCAGTGCTATCATTCAGAATAACTTACCAAAGAAGATGCCAGACCCAGGGAGCTTTCAAATTCCATGCACCATTGGGAGCACAATTTTTGAGAAAGCCCTATGTGATCTGGGGGCAAGCATAAATCTAATGCCCTTATCTGTGATGAAGAAGCTGAAAATCCAAGAGGCACAACCCACAAAGATAGCATTACAGATGCCAGAAAAATCTATGAAGCCTGCACACAGATTAGTGAAGAATATCTTGGTTAAAGTGGGTAAGTTCTTCCTCCCAGCAGATTTTGTGATTCTTGACACAGGGGAGGATGAGAACGCCTCTATAATCCTAGGAAGAGCTTTCCTAGCCACTGGGAGAGCTCTAATTGATGTAGAAGTGGGTGAATTAGTGCTCAGAGTGCATAATGAGCAACCGGTCTTTCATGTCTTCAAAGATATACATTCAGCAGGTAAAGAAGAGAGCTGTATGCAGACTGAGCTTATTGATCCAACCCTTCAAGAACCCTCTGATGACGCACAGCAGAATTTGCAGCTCAAACCTCCCTTGGTGAAAGTCAACAAACTTTCCCTTGACATCAAACCTAAGTTTGGTGTTGGGAATGCATCATCCACCAAGGAGGAGGTTCCCAAAACGAAGAAAGTACCCAGAGGATGGAGAAACAAAAAGATACCCACTGAAGGTTTCTCCCGGGGAATGAAAGTGGTGTTGACTAGCAAGCCAGTGTGGATTTATACAGTAAATAAAATCCTCTCTTTGGAGCATATTGAGATGATTTATGGAGACACAAGAAAGAAGTTCAAAGTAAAGGGTGAAGAGCTGAGCCCCTATGATCCTCCTCCTTAGAGGAGCTGACCGTCAAGCTAGTGACGATAAAGAAGTGCTTGTCGGGAGGCAATCCGATAATTTCGTATCCTTAGTTATTTCTCGTAGTAGCAGTTTTCTTATTTATTTGATTTTTTGTGGAGTTTTTACTGTTTTTCTGATCATGCAGCTATTTTATAACAGGAACCGAAAACTTCAGGCGACACAAAAAAAGGAGAACACGACGCGTACGCATCATGTGTGTATGCGTGAAAAATAAAATTAGCCAGAGAGTTGAGCAGGAGTGGGGTTGGAACCATGCTGGGTGCATAAGTCGCATCACGCATACGCGTCCCTGATGCGTGCGCGTCGTTTGCGCAAATGGCCACCCACGCGTGTGCGTCCCTGACGCGTACGCGTGACCCTAAAAATTGGCGTCAATGAGTGTTTGGGCAGAGAGTTGTGATAGCTTGGGGCTGGAAGTGTGCTAGAGGCACAAAGTTGATCACGCGTACGCGTCCCTAATGCGTGCGCGTCCTTTACCCAATTGGCCATCCACGCGTGCGCGTGCATGACGCGCACGCGTCATATGAAAATTTTGATTCACAAGACACGCGAACAGAGAGTTATGCGTGTGCACGGCTGCCTTCGTGCGATTCACACAAACCAAATCCACACGTACACGTCCCCGACGTGTACGCGTCACTTGAAATTAGCGCGATCCGTGCGTACGCGTGCCTTACGCGTACGGGTCGCATGCGACGCCCAAATTAAACCCCTCAGCACCTAAATTCAAATCATCCACCCCCCAATCCTAATTCTCTCTCGTTCTTTTATCCTTTTATTATTCTTTCATCTTACTATTTATTTTTGTTCTCAGTTCTTCTTTGCTTGAGGATAAGCAAACCTTTAAGTTTGGTGTTGTCGCTAGCTTATGGCTTCTCTATTTACTTTAATAGCACCAAAGGAAGATGAATATTCTTTATGGAGGAATGGGATGGCCACCAGCACAACTAAGGTGGTTGAGTTCCTTTCATTCTATTTCTCTTCCATTCTTATTTTGTTGTTTTCTGTTTTTTGTTGTTTTGCCTGCATGATCATTAGTATTTTTAGTTCTTAGAATTAGTTTCATTCTGTTAGTTGTCTCATGTACCGCTCAATGAACTTGAATCTAAAAAGAAAAAAAAAAGAAGTGATATATTGCATGATAAATTGAGTTTATATTGAAGAGTAGTCTTATTTACTTAAATGTGGTGGTATTTTATGTGATTCTGAATGCATGACATGAACAGTGCATATTTAAATTTGAATCAAAGAATGTTGATGTACAAGGAATAGGAATTTAGAGAATTATTATGATTTCTCTGAAATAAACAAAAATTTAATCCTTGAAGCAAAAGAAACAGCATTGAAAAAAAAAAAGAGAAGCAAGGTCCAAGGCTCTGAGCATTAATGACTAGGGAGATCAGACATGATTAAAAGCTCAAAGAGTTGTTTCCCTAGTTATATGCTTGTGGTGTTCTTGTGTCAAGTAAGCTTTGAGACAAAACATTTAGAGTCGAGATCAATTGCAATTAGAAGAGTATGCCAAAGGCTTTGAGCACCACTGTATGAGAGTAGCTGAAAGAAAAATCAAAACTCCAAAAAGAGTTTTCCAGTTAAGTGCTTGTGGTGTTTCTGTGTCAAGTAAAGCTTGAGACAAAATATTTTAAGTCACGGCTAGGCTCAAGGTGCAAAGCACTAAAGAAAAAAAAAGAAAAAATTGCTATGTTCAAGGGTTAAATTGAGTTACAAAAGATCAGAGAATTCATAATATTATCCGGATTCTAATTCCGAATGACACTGACATCCTTCTGATTCAAAGGAGAGTGAGATGCCAAAACTATTCAGGATTGCATTTGTAAACCCCACTATAAGAAGAGACATGAGCTTAATTGAACTCTCACTCTCATACAAATTCACATTCTAAGCTTATATTAGTTTTGGTTGCTTGAGGAGAAGCAACAATTCAAGTTTGGTGTTGTGATGCATGAGCATTTTTCCTATATTTTCCTAGTGAATTTGCATTTAAATTGTTGAGTTTAATAAAGAATTAATTATCTTTTAGCCACTATGGATGCTACTTTGAGTCTTGTGCATTTCTGTTTATTTTAGGTAGCATTCGGATGGAGTTGATGGAGTTTCTGCAGAGAAAGAGAAGAAACCAAGGAGCTGACCGACGAGGAGCGATGCGTGCGCGTGCCTGACGCGTACACGGGATTCGGAGCTTTCCATGGCGACGCGTGCGCGTGATTGATGCGTACGCGTGAAAAACGAAGTTGCTTAGCGACGCGTGTGCGTACCTGACGCGTACGCATGACACGCGAAAAAGACCATCGATGCGTACGCGTGACTGACGCGTACGCATGACATGCGCAACATGCAGAATTCGCAGAAAATGCTGGGGGCGATTTCAGGCCGAGTTTTGACCCAGTTTTTTGCCCAGAAACACAGACTAGAGCCAGGGGATAGCAGAGATTCAAGGGAGATTCACACAAGAATGATTATGCCCACTCTAAGTTAGGCGTGGACCCTATGAAGTAAGTGGTCCCCATCCATCAATTGAAGACATGTTGATTGCTTTAATTAATTCTGATTTAAAACTTTATTTTATTTAAAAATAGGAAAAGATATTATTTTTGGGTTTAGAAGATAGAATTTAAATTAATTAGGATTAGATATAAAAGGGGATTTCAATAGGGTGATTCCAACACAACATTATTCCATTCAAACTACCAAAATATATTTTATCAGAATCCTTATTTTTCTCTCTGAACCATGAGCAACTAAACCTCTACTGTTAAGGTTAGGAGCTCTGTCTATTGTATGGATTGATTTTATTGTTTTTCTATTTTAATTCATGTCTTGATTTATATTTAAGAATTGTTTTCATTCTTTATTTTATGAATTTGGGTGGAACGGAAGTATGACCCTTTTTCTAATTGAGTTCTTGTATAACTTGGAAAAGCTCTTTACTTGAACAACAGCTTGAAAACAACTTCTCCTAAATTTCTAGTTTATCTGAATTTAATGGGATACGTGACATATAATTCTTTTATATTTGGGTAATTAGGATTTTTGCGGCATATAACTAGAATTGAACTTCAACCCCTAATTGGAATTAATTGATCAAGGAATTGGCTGTTGATGAATTTTAGAGGAGACTAGAAAGGTCTAAGGAATTAGGGTCTAATTACATATAGTTGCCATGAATTAAATCTTACATGATTAAAATAAATTAATAAGAAAAGTCAATCCAGAAAATAGATAACTCTGAAGCCTTAACTGTTTCTCCAAATTTTATTCCCAACTTATTACTTGCCTTTCTTTAATATTCTTGCTATTGTTTAAGAACTCTCAACACTATTTTCTGTTTGCCTAACTAAGTAAATCAATTAACCATGGTTGCTTAGTCCTTCAATCCTCGTGGGATCGACCCTTACTCACCTGAGGTATTACTTGGTACGACTCGGTGCACTTGCCGGTTAGTTTGTGGGTTACAAATTCTGTACCAGGTTGCACACCCTCCTCAACATCAAATTCAAACATCTTAGAAGGAGGCTCTATGACTTGAGATTCCCATGGAGGTTTCGCATCTCCTAAATCTTCAACCACTTCCTCTTCTTCAATAATTTCGGTCTTTTCCACTTTCTCTAGTACAAAATCAAACTCATCCTTGATGTCTTCAATGATGGAACATCCCTCTTGTTCAACCTCCCCTAATTCTTCAACTATTCCTTCATCTTCAATGATCTCTCTTACTTCCACTTTTTGGGCTTCCTCTTGCTTCTCTTGAAGTATGGATGCATGAATCCGATCCATTAAGTCCCTAAGACGATCCCTTCTCTCTTGTTCCATGTTACCAGCATAATTAGGATCGTATTGCTCTTGGATTGATGGATACGGATGAAAAAGAAGTGCACTAGAGCTCGAGGATTGAGTATTAGGGTTAGAATGTAGATCCACATAGGGTATAAGAGCTTGGAGAGTAGAGGTAAGACCAGTAAGAGTAGAGGTAAGTGTGGTTTGAAGCTCTCGTTACCCTTGGTGAATAACACTAAAGGTATAATCTATGGGAGCTTGGGGTGGAAAGGAGGGTTTATTTGTTGGGAGAAAGGGCTCATAATACCAAGGTAGTTCTTCTTGATAAGGATATGGAGATGGTGTATATTGAGGTGGTGGTTCTTGGGGGTAATTGTGTTGGAATTGGGGTGGTTCTATGTATGGTTCATATGGTTCATATGGTGGTTGGTATGGGGGATAAGGGTTAGGGTTACATGGAGGTGAATGGTTGTAGGTGGCTTGTGAGTATGGTGGTTCAAAGCTATATTGAGGAGGGGCTCTGTAGGTATATGGTGGGGCTTGTTAGTAACTACAAGGGAGTTCACCATATCTATTGTCTTGGTACGCATCATGGAATGGTTGTTCCTCATAGTAAGTTGGTGGAGGTTGTTGCCAAGAGGGTTGTTGTAAGACCCAAGACTTTTGAAAAGTCCTATTTTAAACTAATCTCAAATCATACATTATTTACAGTTTTATTTTCAAGAAATTATTTTATTGAAAATAATTAAAGGCAGTTTTGATTAATTAGATTTGAGATAAATTAAGATTTTTATCCCAACTCTATAATTATGGATTATTTTACTATTTACAATTTAAAGTTTTAGAAATTCGAAAATAATGAGATTTGGCTATTTAAATCAGAATTTCATCTAATTTATGATTATTGAATTATTTTCTATATTTAAATTATAGAGTTGGTATTTGTGAAATAATAAAAATTTTATATGATTTGGATAAATAAATAATATTTTAAATATTAATACTGCTATCTTGGAAAATGAAGAAAATAAGTATATTATCTCTAATTATTTGATTTGGACATTTTATTGAAAAAAATTGGAAAATTGATGAGCAAATAGTATTTTCTATATACCATTAGTGTTGGATTTAAATTGGGTCTCAATTTCTTTAATATTTCTACTTTTATTTGAAATTACAAAATTACCCTTGTACCTAATTTTACCATAATCCTAAAACTCAACACACACAACCCTAACCCTGAAAACCCTAACCCATGACCCGGTTCCCTTCTTCCCCCCTTCCCCTTCAACAACACAACGCACACACTCAAAGGAAGAAGAAATGGAAATAAGGAAAGGGATGAGAGCAGAGGGGGATCCGAGAGAGAGGCCCGAGCCAGCGCCGGTGGGCCTCGTCGTCGCCGCCGAGCTGCTCGCCACTCGCCACCATCGTGTCAGCGCCTCGCCGTCGTCATCCTCGTAGGCATGGAGGAAGCCTTGCTGCCGCTGCTACCCGTGAAGCCGACGCCACCGCGGGTCAGGACTCAGGCAAGAGAGGAGGCCGCGCTGCTGCCGCCGTTCCTGTGCCGCTGTCGCGCCTGCCATGAGCTCGCCGGCGAGAGAGAAAGAGAGAGAGAGAGAGATCGGGCAAAGAGAGAGAGAGGACTCGTGAGGGAATCACCACGGGAAGGAGTTCACCGCCGTCGCCCTCACTGCGTCGCCGTTGTCCTCGTCACGGATCCAGCCGCCGTCGAGCTTCCATAGCCACCATGTTTCACCGCGGTTGAGGGCGTCTCCACCACCGCACCTTGGCGACGGTACTGCCGATCTGCTGCTCTGCGGTGCCTAGCTGGAGCTTCTGTTGTCGCTGCCGGAGAAGGGAGCTACGTCGCCGGAGTTTTGGCCGCTAGAAAACCTCACCGCCGTCGCCGGAAAATCCTGCCAGTAAGGGTTCAAGTTGATCTTCATTTCCTTTGGGTTTATGGAAGCTTCATTGTTGTATGATTAGTTTCAGTTATCATCGTCGGAGGTCTGGTCGCCGCCGCCACTCGAGGTGGTTACCGGGTGCTGCCGCCGAACGGGTTCGGAGACTGCCGCTGTTTTGGTTCAGACGTTCCTTCTTCGTTCGGTAAGCGTTTTCCATTTGAAAGCCCTTTAGATTATTGTTCTGATAATTTAGGCTGAGGTGTTGTGGCGTTATCATTCGTAGGGTTGTGTATTGATTGCTTAAGTCATGTGCTCGGAGTTCGCGACTGCTTCGTTTCGCCAGTTCAGTAAGTATTTATGTTTTGGAATGTCTTGCGTTAGTATTCTAGTATGTTTGGTTATAAACTCCGAGGTTTGGTAACGTAGGTTTGAGTTCTGTATGTTGAATATCGCTTTTAAGTTGCTGTGAGTGCTGCGAAAGTGATCAGGGGTTGAGATTGTGGATTGCTGTTGATTTCGAGTTGAGTTGAAAAGGACTCAGTGAGGCGTTTGGGATATGGTTTTGCGTCTTGAGGTATGGGCTTTCGATACAAACTGATTTATTTTAAATTAGAAATTGTTATAAATGGATATGTGGTACGAAATGTATTTCTGGTTGTTATGTGAGTCTTATGAATTGTCTGATTTTATCTTGAATGAATATGGTTGCTTGTTTGATTGAAACAATGTCTGGTTTTGATAAATTGGAGATTTCTGGATTGGTTGATTTGAATGATTTTGACAATCCGAAAGTTGAGTTTTTGTTTTATTGGAAACTGATTTGGTCTTGAACCTATTGGAAAGAGTTGATGATTGGTTTTGTTGGGACCCGGAAAGGGTGGCAAAGTCCAAATTTTAGGGGAGATGCTGCCGAAATTTCTATAAAATCAGATACTCTATTTAAAACGAATTTTTAAAAAGAGAATGAATTATGCTTTGACTTGAATTACGGATATATGAAATATGTTTGAAGTCTTTTATTAAGAAAATCTTTATACTTTGAATGTAAACTATTTTTGAAAAGGATTAGGTTTTAAAGTCAATTTGAAGATGAAAATAATTATATTTTGGAAGTTGATTAAATAAGTAAATTTGAAGAAGTTTTAATGGATTTAAAAGGAACTTGGATTTTGATTAACTAATTTCACTTTACGACGTTTTAAGAAAAGTTTGAAGTATTTTAGGAAACTTTGACTTAGTAAAACTGAAACAATTTCCGAGCCTTTGGAAAAGGATTTAAGAATGAAACTGAAATTGGTTTTCGGTTTAAATGATTTGGTTTTGGTTTAAGTAAATTGGTTTTGAAATTGGTTCGGAATATTTAGACACATGACTTGGTTTTGGTTTAAATTCAATTTTATTTAGTTAAAACAAGAAGTTAAAGTTTCGGAAGTTTTCAATGAATTTAGGGAATGAGTTAGGTTAATCTCCCCTAAAGTCTTGAGACTCTGCTGAGGAATTTTATGACCAAATCTTAATTTAGAAATGAATGATTTTGAGTCTTTCAAAAGAGATTTTGAGTTTGGCCTGGTTTCATGATTGTTTGGAAGTGTTGGAAAGAGGTGGGAAGTGACTCCATTTTGAAAAGTGATTCTTGGCAAGATATGAATTGAATAAGTTTGTTATTTAAAAGAAAATGGGCCAAGAATGAATTTGAAATCAGTTATTGAGCCTGATTGATTGTGGATATCATCAAGATTGATGAGTTATTGGTTGGTAGGCGTAAGGCCCGGGTTCGTCCCGCTTATGCTGAGAGATTTGATAATTGACGAGATTGTTGATAGGTCGCTTGTGCCTGGCAAGGACGGTGGTTAATCCCGCTTGTCGAGGTTGCGGCGCCCGCGTAAGGATGGTGGTTAATCCCGCTTACGTGTAGATGTGAGGTCGGAGGCAAAGTATCCCGCTCACATCCTTTCGGATCACAGGAGTGTGCAGGCACTGACATCCTGGACCGTGTGGCGGGCACGTTATCCCAGAGGGTTCCCGTTTATACGTGACCGAAGGGCAACATTCCCATGGGAATGTGTCGGGTTGGCAATTGAACCGACAATGTGATATCATAGCCAGTAGGACAGGCATTCATCATTTGCATCTATGTGATATTGTTTGGGTGTGCATATTGTATTTGGTTTGCCTATGTGAATACTTATGTTAATTGCTAACTGTTATACTTGTTGTAATTGATCTTGAATGTGCTTGAACCACATTAATTGTGATTGTGTTTGAATTGATTGGTTTGTGAAGAGTTAGTTGCTGATCTAGCTGTTTGGGCCGGGGGCCGTGTTGGATTGGATGGGCTTGAGGCCGTGATTGGTATATTGAGTCCTAGTTCTGTATAAAGTATCTGATCGGTTCAGTATAGACTTAATGAACCTATGCTTGGAACGGGATGATCATTTATACCGAGTAGGTAACTGCTTTCATGGTTGCGGCCTAGGAAAAACTTTTCAGACATTTT
>NC_029786.2:40540766-40542682 GCF_000816755.2 Arachis ipaensis
TTTTTTTTAAAGAAATGGTGATTCAGTTTTTCTCTTAATTGACTATATTTATAAACAATTTTCAAACTTTTATAAAATCGCTTTTGATTTGATATACACCTATTTATATGGAACTTTGAAAATTCCTTATGTAATTTAAAAACTATTTATTTCTAGTACCTCGCATGTTCTTTTACTAGTTTACGGAACTACACTTGTTTTAAGTACAATTTGACTTTTCAAATAATTTTACTATGGTTCCTATATGTAACTTTATTTGATTATGTACTTAGGTAATTTCCTAAATTCTTAAAAGAAAGGATTTTCGCTTTTATTCCAGTTAGTTTTTATTTGACAAATTGACTTTAATTTAGCATGATACACTATTTACGCATTTGTTGTTCTTTTGAAAATATTGGGTTCATACCTTTCCTCTCAAGTATGGGATAATTCTTTGAACTTTTGTTTCTATGGTTGTGATACTTGATTTTGTTATTAACTAATCTTTTTCTTTTATGAACTCCACCAGTAGTCTCAATTTTCCTTCTCTTTTGAATTTCCTACTCCTCTAAGTCAGCTTGAATTTGTTTCTATCTAGTGTGTTGTTTGTCCTCCTAATTGTCCTTCTTTAGTCAAAGGTTCTTTCTTGAAAATTCACTGTTGATTGAGTTGTTTTTCCTGACGAGTTTTGCATTCTTTTGGACCAATGAAAAGCTTGTTTAGTATCCCATACTTTGTGGACCTTGTTTTAACTCCCTTGATTTAAGATCCTTTCTTGTTTGGTCTGATTTCTTTTTAAGTACATCTTAAATATTCTTGAATGTTCTTATGTGATGGCAAGTTCAAGTGTATTCCTAGAGTTTTGATGTGAAATTTTGAAACAAGTTTTGGATTCTCTTAAGAAATCTAAATCAATTCTTCTCGCTTAAATTGCATCCATAGTTATTCTTTAAAGTGACAAAGTTGCTTTGAAGTTGGCATGCATCGTTTTAAATAAAGTTTTGAAACCGACTGATAAGCAAATTTTTACCTCGAAGTTTCCTTTTCTAAATAGAGTTTAACTTGTTCCATATCTGCTATAACATTTTATACACGCTTGTTTGGACTTAGACTTTGAGAGTTCTTGAACAAACATTTGATTTTCTTACAACCTTGCCACAACTTCAGTGTATACCTTTATTTTATTGAGTACCTAAATGTTCTTCAGGATTTTCAAAATTGTTTGGCCTTAACTCAATTGACTTTCATTTTTCAAACCTCGCCTATTCCGTCTTTTACTTGGAAGCTATTTAGAAAAAATGCAATTTAATTTTCTTTTAACCATATTGCAGTTTTGATATGTGTTTCTGTTACCCTTTTTGTGAAATGCGAGTTATATACATTTCTTTTAGCACATGAGGTGATTTTCTTTCAATAATATTTTAAATATTAATACTGCTATCTTGGAAAATGAAGAAAATAAGTATATTATCTCTAATTATTTGATTTGGACATTTTATTGAAAAAAATTGGAAAATTGATGAGCAAATAGTATTTTCTATATACCATTAGTGTTGGATTTAAATTGGGTCTCAATTTCTTTAATATTCCTACTTTTATTTGAAATTACAAAATTACCCTTGTACCTAATTTTACCATAATCCTAAAACTCAACACACAACCCTAACCTTGGAAACCCTACCCGGTTATCCGGTTCCCCTGACCCAGTGCACACTAGTGCACCTAACCCTAACAACAGCAGCAGTAGCTGCAAACAAAATGAAGAAAGGAAGAGATAGAAAGGGAAAAAGAGAAGAGGGGGAGGACCGGAGGGGAAAGAGAGG
Source organism: Arachis ipaensis (assembly GCF_000816755.2). Classification (NCBI taxonomy): domain Eukaryota; kingdom Viridiplantae; phylum Streptophyta; class Magnoliopsida; order Fabales; family Fabaceae; genus Arachis; species Arachis ipaensis. The sequence continues at coordinate 40,542,569 of NC_029786.2, forward strand.
AGGAAGGAAAGGAGGGGGCGCCGGTGGGCGTCACTGCCACTGTCGCCGCCGTCGTGACGCCGCCAGGAGGTCGGAACGGAGGGAGAGTGAGGAATCGGGAAAGAGGGATGGGGC
>NC_029786.2:40542761-40545737 GCF_000816755.2 Arachis ipaensis
AAAATTACCCTTGTACCTAATTTTACCATAATCCTAAAACTCAACACACACAACCCTAACCCTGAAAAACCCTAACCCATGACCCGGTTCCCCTTCTCCCCCCCTTCCCCTTCAACAACACAACGCACACACTCAAAGGAAGAAGAAATGGAAATAAGGAAAGGGATGAGAGCAGAGGGGGATCCGAGAGAGAGGCCCGAGCCAGCGCCGGTGGGCCTCGCCGTCGCCGCCGAGCTGCTCGCCACTCGCCACCATCGTGTCAGCGCCTCGCCGCCGTCATCCTCGTAGGCATGGAGGAAGCCTTGCTGCCGCTGCTACCCGTGAAGCCGACGCCACCGCGGGTCAGGACTCAGGCAAGAGAGGAGGCCGCGCTGCTGCCGCCGTTCCTGTGCCGCTGTCGCGCCTGCCATGAGCTCACCGGCGAGAGAGAAAGAGAGAGAGAGAGGACTCGTGAGGGAGTCACCGCGGGAAGGAGTTCGCCGCCGTCGCCCTCACTGCGTCGCCGTTGTCCTCGTCACGGAGCCAGCCGCCGTCGATCTTCCATAGCCACCATGTTTCACCGCGGTTGAGGGCGTCTCCACCACCGCACCTTGGCCGACGGTACTACCGATCTGCTGCTCCGCGGTGCCTAGCTGGAGCTTCTGTTGTTGTCGCCGGAGATCGATGTTTGCCGAAAAACACCACTATTGTCGCTGCCGGAGAAGGGAGCTGCGTCGCCGGAGTTCTGGCCGCCAGAAAACCTCACCGCCGTTGCCGGAAAATCCTGCCAGTAAGGGTTCAAGTTGATCTTCATTTCCTTTGGGTTTCCGGAAGCTTCATTGTTGTATGATTAGTTTCAGTTATCATCGCCGGAGGTCTGGTCGCCGCCGCCACTCGAGGTGGTTACCGGGTGCTGCCGCCGAACCGGTTCGGAGACTGCTGCTATTTCGGTTCAGCTGTTCCTTCTTCGTTCGGTAAGCGTTTTCCATTTGAAAGCCCTTTAGATTATTGTTCTGATAATTTAGGCTGAGGTGTTGTGGCGTTATCAGTCGTAGGGTTGTGTATCGATTGCTTGCGTCATGTGCTCGGAGTTCGCGACTGCTTCGTTTCGCCAGTTCAGTAAGTATTTATGTTTTGGAATGTCTTGCGTTAGTATTCTAGTATGTTTGGTTATAAACTCCGAGGTTTGGTAACGTAGGTTTGAGTTCTGTATGTTGAATACCGCTTTTAAGTTGCTGTGAGTGCTGCGAAAGTGATCAGGGGTTGAGATTGTGGATTGCTGTTGATTTCGAGTTGAGACGAAAAGGACTCAGTGAGGCGTTTGGGATATGGTTTTGCGTCTTGAGGTAGGGGCTTTCGATACAAACTGATTTATTTTAAATTAGAAATTGTTATAAATGGATATGTGGTACGAAATGTATTTCTGGTGGTTATGTGAGTCTTATGAATTGTCTGATTTTATCTTGAATGAATATGGTTGCCTGTTTGATTGAAACAATGTCTGGTTTTGATAAATTGGAGATTTCTGGATTGGTTGATTTGAATGATTTTGACAATCTGAAATTTGAGTTTTTGTTTTATTGGAAACTGATTTGGTCTTGAACTTATTGGAAAGAGTTGATGATTGCTTTTGTTGGGACCCGGAAAGGGTGGCAAAGTCTAAATTTTAGGGGAGATGCTGCCAAAATTTCTATAAAATCAGATACTCTAATTAAAATGAATTTTTAAAAAGATAATGAATTATGCTTTGACTTGAATTACGGATATATGAAATATGTTTGAAGTCTTTTATTAAGAAAATCTTTATACTTTGAATGTAAACTATTTTTGAAAAGGATTAGGTTTTAAAGTCAATTTGAAGATGAAAATAATTATATTTTGGAAGTTGATTAAATAAGTAAATTTGAAGAAGTTTTAATGGATTTAAAAGGAACTTGGATTTTGATTAACTAATTTCACTTTACGACGTTTTAAGAAAAGTTTGAAGTATTTTAGGAAACTTTGACTTAGTAAAACTGAAACAATTTCCGAGCCTTTGGAAAAGGATTTAAGAATGAAACTGAAATTGGTTTTCGGTTTAAATGATTTGGTTTTGGTTTAAGTAAATTGGTTTTGAAATTGGTTCGGAATATTTAGACACATGACTTGGTTTTGGTTTAAATTCAATTTTATTTAGTTAAAACAAGAAGTTAAGGTTTCGGAAGTTTTCAATGAATTTAGCGAATGAGTTAGGTTAATCTCCCCTAAAGTCTTGAGACTCTGCTGAGAAATTTTATGACCAAATCCTGATTTAGAAATGAATGATTTTGAGTCTTTCAAAAGAGATTTTGAGTTTGGCCTGGTTTCATGATTGTTTGGAAGTGTTGGAAAGAGGTGGGAAGTGACTCCATTTTGAAAAGTGATTCTTGGCAAGATGTGAATTGAATAAGTTTGTTATTTAAAAGAAAATGGGCCAAGAATGAATTTGAAATCAGTTATTGAGCTGATTGATTGTGGATATCATCAAGATTGATAAGTTATTGGTTGGTAGGCGTAAGGCCCGGGTTCGTCCCGCTTATGCTGAGAGATTTGATAATTGACGAGATTGTTGATAAGTCGCTTGCGCCTGGCAAGGACGGTGGTTAATCCTGCTTGTCGAGGTTGCGGCGCCCGCGTAAGGATGGTGGTTAATCCCGCTTACGTGTAGATGTGAGGTCGGAGGCAAAGTATCCCGCTCACATCCTTTCGGATCACAGGAGTGTGCAGGCACTGACATCCTGGACCGTGTGGCGGGCACGTTATCCCAGAGGGTGCCCATTTATACGTGACCGAAGGGCAACATTCCCATGGGAATGTGTCGGGTTGGCAATTGAACCGACAATGTGATATCACAGCCAGTAGGACAGGTATTCATCATTTGCATCTATGTGATATTGTTTGGGTGTGCATATTGTATTTGGTTTGCCTATGTGAATACTTATGTTAACTGCTAACTGTTATACTTGTTGTAATTGCTCT
>NC_029786.2:40546550-40565782 GCF_000816755.2 Arachis ipaensis
TATATTGAGTCCTAGTTCTGTATAAAGTATCTGATCGGTTCAGTATAGACTTAATGAACCTATGCTTGGAACGGGATGATCATTTATACCGTGTAGGTAACTGCTTTCATGGTTGCGGTATAGGAAAAACTTTTCAGACATTTTCTTTAAGAAAGGAAAAATGTTTTGTTTTAGAATATTTGAGAAATTTAGCAAGTCTTCAAAAAGGAATTTTCTGGATTTCGAATGTGAACTTGTGGTTTTTTGGAAAGACTCATAAGACGAGTAATGATCACTGAACTCTAAGAGTGATTTTATCTTTACGTATCTTGTTATAGTAATTTCTGTAATCCTATAGTGAGAACAAGCGAGGACGACGTTCTCACTCCCCTACAGGTTATTCCTTTTCAGGATATGGAAGACGAAGCTTCAGGAGAGTTATGTTTATTTTCTGTTTATTCGGTCCTTTTGTATTACCGTAGCTATTGTTTTCCCTCGCCTTTATCTTTATTAAGTTTGTAAGAGGGATAGAAAATTATGATATGTATATTTGTAAACTAGTGTGTGTGTGTGTGTGTGTGTATATATATATATATATATATCTTAAGGTTGTATCTGATTTGTATGTACATGTATGTTTTGGTTTTCACGAAAAAGAGTTATCGAAAGGTTATGCGGTTTTAAGTTTTAAACAGGCTCATATTTTAATCTTAAATATTATAAGAGTCGTGGTAATACTCGAGCTATCAGAGTGGCGCAGCCGGAAGCATGACGTTTTGATAGTTAGGGTGTTACAGTTGTCCATAAGCTTGAGGCTCCTCCCACTTTTGATTGTCCCGTCCTTGATACATGTTCTCATTGTTGCTTTCATTTCCTACAACATAATTTGAACCAAACTCATAGCCAAAGGGGTGAGAATTCATAATGGAAGAGGAAAATAAAAACAAAAACTAATAAAAAATAATGAAAATAAACTCCTAAAACTAGAAACAACTAACAAAGTAACAAAAAGGAAAACGTATTCACAATATTCACAATAACCAATAGTAAGGCACACATTTGCAATTCCCCGGCAACGGCGCCAAAAACTTGACGGAGAAAAAATGTTGGTAAAGATTTTCACAAAAATTATCGTGTTGCAAGTATAGTTCTAAACCAACAAATTATCCTCAGTCAATGTTAAATTTGTTTGTCACAATACAAACCCAATAAAAATAACCGAAGTATTTAAACCTCGGGTCATCTCTCAAGGAATTGCAGGGAAGTGTACTTACAATTGGTTATGGAAAAGTATTTTTGGGGATTTTGTGATAAGAGACAAGTAATGTAAATAACAAGGAAATAAAATAACAACTAAGAAAAGTCCTAGCAGGGATTGATAATTGGAATTCCTATGCCCATTATCATAGTCACTTGTGATGGTAATTGCCTTTTGCTCTCACTTAGTTAACCTCTAACAATTGAAGGTAAGTCAAGTGAGCAATTCAACTTAAGTTCACAAGTCCTAATCAAAGACTAGATTTGGTGAGTCTAAGCCAACTAGCAATTTTCAATCACCAATCAACAAAAGATTTTTGATAACTCAAGAGTCTCTAATTGATCAATCCAAGTTAAGAACATAAAAATCTAATTTAAAATCCAACCAAGCATTTTATCAAACACTTGGAAGGCACAAAATAAAAGCATAGAAAATTGACAAGACATAGGAAATTCTAAGACTAACCAAAGCAAAGAAATAACCATAACAAAGCAATTGAACAATAAGAACATGAAACATGAAATGCATTAATGAAAATTGAGAGTAACACATGAACTCATAAACTGAATTAGCAAAATAAAGGAATTAATAAGTAGAATTGAAGAACAAATGTGCTAGAACAATAAATTGCAAGGAATTGTAAATAAAAGCAGAAATTAAATCTAAATCTAAGAAGAAATTGAAGTAGAAACCCTAAACCTAGAGAGAGGAGAGAGCCTCTCTCTAGAAACCTACATCTAAATCTAAAGTGTGTGAATGAAAAGTGAATGAATGATTCTCTGCCTTCTAGCTCCACTCTGCAGCTTCTAATAAGTATTTTCGAGCCTGAAACTGGGTCCAAAGTAGCCCAGAAATCGCCCTCAGTATTTTCTGTAAATTGCAGCACGTGACGCTCTGTCACGCGTACGCGTCATCAACGCGTGCGCGTCATATGTCTACTGCACCAGTCACGCGTAAGTGTAAGAACCCGCGTTTTCACGTAAAATTGTCTTAATAAAATAGTCTTAGTGCCCGGAATAGATTCAAAATTTTAGAAGTTTTAATTTGAAAATAAAAATGTGAAATTTGATTTCAATGAATTTTTCTGAGCTGGAAAATGTATTTCTTTCGAAAAGCTTTTGTAAAAATGCGTTCTGACACTTAAGCTAGCAATACCGGCTCTAGATTGTCCAGTATCGTGTATTTTGGAAAATAACATTTTGAAGATTGATTTATTATTTTGAGAGGAGAAAAATAATTTAGAATCGAAAACCGGACTCTAATCTTAAAGGTTTTGGCCCAAAGTGGGCCAAACGGACCAAAAACGCTAACGGGTTAGACCGGGCCCAAACCGGGCCCAAGGCCCAATATATATAAGTGGGTTTAATGAGCAACTTAGCTCATTTTCACCCTCCAAAGAGTGAGAGCCGCGGTTTTGGAGAGAAGAGAGGAGAAGAGGGATGACACTATTCACATCCACCTTCCGGAAGCCATAACTTTTGATCCGGAGTTTCGATTGACGAGCCGTTTGCGGCCACACGAAGCTCTCGATGAGCTTTTCCTTTATATTTAAAGAAATTTGGTAAGATTTCTCTCTTCATGCTCCATTTTTGTGCCCTAGGTTCTATTCATTTTTAGGTTTAATTTTTGAGTAGATTTTGTGGTTTTGGTTGTTTAGGTGATCTCTAATAGCGGGTAAATATTGAATTTTACCCCTAATCATATTGGGTAAGGTAAGGTTTCTCTAAACACTTGTGTTTAGTTGTTTTGTGTATATTAGGTTTTGATGTTGGTATATATATGTGTTGTTAGTGTGAGCCTTGGTATTTATTGGTGTTGGTTGAGGTATTGGAGCAAGCTTGGTGGCCTCGTTTTGATGTTTGGTGCGTTGGAAATAGGCCAAGGTATGGTTTCGGTTTTCTTTATGTAATATGTAATATTCATGGACACTTAGACTAGTTGACCCTAAGATAGGATTGAATGTTGTAGGTGTATGAGTAATTATATGTGAATTGATGTTAATTGTTGGTGTATGGAATTATTGTGGATGATGATGATTGTGGAAGATTGTTAATGTTGATGAGTATTGATGATGATTATTTATATTGATGAATAATGAGAATTTTGAGAAATTAGATGATGAGTCAATGTGAAATATTTATAGTGAGTTGGAATAAAGGATATTGATGATTATGGTGTTTAATGACATATATTGATGATGGTTTATGATTGTTGGTTATTGTGGTTGTTGAGTATTGTTGGGTATCGTTGGTGTTGATGAGCTTTATGATGGATAGGGTTTGATAATGATTGTTGGAAATTATGAGGATTTGTTTTGGTGGTTGAGGTTATTGTTTATTGATTATGATTATGAGTGTGGTTTTATAATTAAGTTGAAATTTATGGATTTGGTAGTGAGATATGGTATAATGGTTGAGTAATTTATGTGAAATTAAGGAGAATGATATGAGGAGGTAATGTGTTATGTGAGGTAGTGGTTTATGATGATTGGGTAGGTTTTGATTTGGTTTTGAATGGAAGGTTAGTTAAAAATTGAGGTTATGTGGTTTTGGGTAAAAGTGGAATTTTAATGAACTTTGCTTGATCATAACTTTTGCCTCGGTTTTCAAAATTGTTTGCAAATGGTTTAAAATTAAAGATATTTAAAAATCCTTTAAATCGATATAAAGTTTGAGAAATTTAGAATTTTGTAGAGAAAGTTATGATCATTCAAAATCTGGTGTTGAAAATTGGAAATTCTGCAAAGTTACAGAATTCTGAGTTTTCTGATATGTGCAGACGCACAGCCTTGTGCGCACGCATACCTGTGAGAATTTTGATCTGTGCGGACGCACACACACTTGGGCAGACGCACAGGCAGGGAAGTGCGTTCTGTTGGCAGCGCTAGCACAGCTTGTGCGCGCGCACGTCAATGAAGAATCACGACCTGTGCGGACGCACAGCCCTGTGCGCACGCACAAGTCGGGAAGGGACGTCTGTTAGGGGCGCTCGCACAGCTTGTGCGAGTGAATAGACTTTATAAATTTTAGTACCTGTGCGCACGCTCACCCCTGTGCGTACGCACACTTTCAAAATCTTCCTAGGCGTGCGCACGCACACCCCTGTGCGGACGCACACGCCCTGTTTCATAAATTTAAACTTTGTTTTCAACTATTTCACCTTCCTGACAAGGTTGTAAGCTTCTATAACACCATTTTAAAGCTTTGGGGACTACTTTTGAGTATGGGAATATGGGAAATAAGCAAAGAGTTTTAGCTGATGTTTGTTTGGAAAAGTTTAGAAAAACGGAGGCCTAGGTTTCTGGTGTACTGAAGGTGGTCCAATGGTAGGTGAAGAATGGTTGATGAATGAGATGAGAACTAAGGAACTGTTGAGTTTGGAAATAAAATGAGAATGAACAGTGGTTGAGAAGAGTCGATGGCTCTGAATGAAGTGGTGGATCCATCTTATGCTAAAAATGTTTTTAAAAACCATTGTACTACTTTTATTGAGATTTTGAGATGCTATGCACCCGGGTAGTGGCTAAGGTTGGATCCCGCCTGTTCGAGGTAGCGGCGGCGGCGTAAGGGCGATGGTTTGTCCCGCTTGCGCTTAGATGTGAGATCGGTGGCAATAGATCTCGCTTGCATCCCTTCGGGTCCATAGAGCTTGCAGGCGCATGTACCTGGACAGTGATCCGAGCACTATATCTCGGGGGTTCCCATATGAGGATTCCAAAGGGCGACGTCTCCATGGAGATGTGTCAGGTTGGCAGTTGAACCGACAATGTGATATTACAGCCAATAGGGTAGACATTCATCATGTGCATCTTCTATATGCTTGCTTGCTTTGTTTACTTGAGTTTGCCTAATTGTATAACATGCCTACCTGTTTCTGGAACTACTTGTTGTATATGAATATTATTTGTGTTTTACTTGTTTGTATTAATTGTGATTATCTGGTGCTGAGGAGGTTAGGTAGGTGGTGGCGATGGGATCGCACGGAGGTTAGGTTGGCGAGGGCTGTGGGATACAGCGGTGTGATTAGTATTAGTTAGAAATTCCCTAAGTTAGATAAGCCTGCCTATGGTTTACGGTTTAAGTTCTGTATATATTTATTTATAATTGTCCTAAGCTTGAATATCCGTATGTGATGTGAAGTTCTAGGATTGCCTTCGGCGTTCCGGAGCCTTACATCTTACATCATTGGGCACTGTTACCATACTGAGAACCTCCGGTTCTCATTCCATACTTTGTTGTTGTTTTTCAGATGTAGGTCGTAATCTACTTCGGTGAGATTGCGGATATGGTGACAAAGCGGAGTATGGCTCCTCCTTGGTTTATTTACGTTTTTCTTTGTTATAGTTGCTCTCACATCTTTTGTATATTTATCTTTATGGCCTTAGAGGTTTATTTGAGAGATAGGTTGTATAAGCTATTTTAAATTTTAAACCTCTGTATCTTTTTATTCGTAACTAGTCGGCTTAAATTCCGCAAGCTGCGACTAGTTCTCTATGACTATAATAATATTGTATCTATATATATGTTTTATTCTTTCATCTAAACCTTGAGTCTTGTGCGTTTATTTTGTGTGAACATTTCGTACTTCTGAAATTCCGTTTTTGAGCTAAATCCTTCATCAGGCTTCTAGAATATATTATTTTCTTCTATATATAAATATATAAAAGCCTTAGGACTATTGTAATCTCTAATTAACCTTTGCTTTACGGCTAGAGGTAAGGCTTTGGGTAATTGGGGTGTTACAGTACGCGTCGTCCATGCGTACGCGTCACTGCCAACTTCTCAAAACATCAATTTCTTATATTCCTTTCACTTTTGCATGCTTCCTTTCCATCCTCTAAGTCATTCCTGCCCTATAAAACCTGAAAATACTTAACACACGTATTACGGCATCGAATGGTAATAAGAGAGGATTAAAAATCAGTAAGTTAAGGCCAAAGAAGCATGTTTTCAATCATAGCACAAAATTAGGAAGGAAAATGTAAAACATGCAAATTATATGCATAAGTATGAGAATTATGGATAAAATCCACTCAATTCAATACAAAATAAACCGTAAAATAGCAGTTTATCAGTGACCAGTTGAGGTATGATGTTCAGCGTATCAAGTACGGGTCCGGTTGCTTTTAGAACATTCACATAGCATATCGTTGAAAGCAAGAAAAATGGGAGGTCAAGAGATACAATGGTCCTCATACTTGCATGCAAACATCCATGGGCCAGACCATTGTAAGACTCAGAACTTTTGAAAAGTCTTATTATGAACTAATTTCAAATCATTTATTTATTTATAGTTTTAATTTCAAAAATAATTTTATTAAAGATAATTAGAGAAAGTTCTGATTAGTTAAATTTGAAATAAATTAAGGTTTTTATCCAAACTCTATAATTATTGAGTATTTTCCTATTTACAACTTAACGTTTTAGAAATTTGAAAATAATGAGCTTTGACTATTTAAATTAGAATTTTATCTAGTTTTACAATTATTAAATTATTTTCTATATTTAAATTATAAAGTTAGTTGTTATGAAATAATAAGAATTTTTATATAATTTTGTTCAAATAATTGATATTTTCATGATTTAATACTTTAAGTTCTAGGATTAAAAAAATTAATCTTATTATCTTATAATTTCAATTAGAGTATTTGATTGAGAATCAATTAGTATTTTGATACAAAAAATAATATTTTAAAATAATTTTAAGAATTAAATTAAAATTCAAATTAATACTCTCTATACCCTAATTTTATTAAAATTACCCTACTTTAATTAAACCCAAAATTTCTAAATTAAAACCTTAACCCTAACACAACACAACACTCTCTCACACACATTCCCAATCAAAACCCAAACCCTAGCCCAATACCCACGGTCAGCAGAAAGAAAGAAAGAAGAAAACAAAGAAGGAAAGAAAGAAAGAAAGAAAGAAAGAAAGAAAGAAAGAAAGAAAGGGAAGAGAAGAGAGGGGGCCGCAGGAAGAAAGAGAGGGGGAGAGGGAGGACAGTGTCGGCGGGCGTTACTGCCGTCGCACAATCATGTCGCAGAGAGAGAGAGAGAGAGAAAGAGAGAGCCGATGAAGGAGAGGAGGAGAAGAGGCCGCTGCTGCTGTCGAGCTTGCTGTCGTCTTCACTGCATCGCCGCCGCCGCACTTGCAGGCATGGAGAAAGCCCGTCGCCGCTAGCTTCTTCAGATTTTCGCCGTCGAACTCGTCCTAACCATCACCGCCGCATTGCTAGGCTCGCCGCTTGTGGAGGGTCATCGCTGTTCCGTCATCACTGACGGCATTGGGATCACTGGGAAGAGGAGCTTGATTGGGAGAGAAAAAATAGGGAGGTTGCTGCCGCGAATGTTGCTGCCGGAGGAGGATGGAACCGCACAGACGTGCCTAGCCATTGGAAAATGCCGCTATTGTCTTCAACGACCACATCTGGTAAGGGTTTTGAGTTTGGTTTCTGTTCTTTTGTTTTCGGGAAGATTATTTGTCGCTGTATGGTTGTTACAGTTGCCGTCACTGAGCTTCTGGTCGCCGCTGTTATTTAGGATAGGCGTTGGAGCTGCTGCTGAACTGGTTCAGAGGTCGATGCTGCTTTGTTCTTTTATTATAGTAAGTATCTCTGTCTCAAAAATTTCGTCATTAGTATTCTGTTATGTGTTTTAAGGTTTTTTCAACGTTAATATTTTAGGATTAAGTTATCGGGGCCGTATGTTGCAATAAAAGTTGTTATGTTATGATGGAGGTAAGTTGAGCTATGGTTTCGGCTGTCGCTGGTTTTTGGTTTCTTTGACGCGTTAGGTTTTGGGTTCGATTTGTCGAGGTAGGGTTTTTCTAAGACCTCAATTTTTTAATTTGGAATTGATATAAATAGATATTGATGTGAGAAATACACTTTTTCGTGATTGTATAAGTCTTATGTATTGTCTGACTGTTTTGGATGAATATGATTATTTATTTGATTGGATTATTGTTTGGTTTTGTTAAACGGAAGGTTGCTGAATTGTTTCTTTAAAGTTTTGGAAATGAGTTTGATTTGTTGAAAAAAATTGATTTGATTTTGAATCGGTTTTCTTGAGATATGAAAATGATATGGCTTTTTGGAATCAGCTTGATTTTTGAACTGATTTGGTTTTAAACCCATTGGAAAGGGTTACACAATGGTTTGGTTATGACCCAAAAAGGGTGGCAAAGTCCAAGTTTTAAGGGAGGTGCTGCTGAAATTTCTATAAAATCGGAGATTTTGTTTGAAAGGTTATTTAGAAAATTATGAATTTGAGAATTATATTATTTTATTTGAGTTAGTTAAGAAAAGTATTATATTTTGAGTGCAAGTTATTTAGAAAAAAGTTTTGTTTAAATTTTGATTTAATTAAGAAATGAATTATGTTTTGACGTTGAATTAAATGTGAAAAGGGTTTATATTTTGAATTTGATTGAGGAATCACATTCAGAAGAGTTTTAGTGAATTTAAAAGAAATTGGACTTTGATTGAATAATTCCGTTTGTGACGTTTTGAGAGAGAATCTGAAAGTGGTTTTGATTTGAATGGATTGGTTTTCTTTTCAGTAATAGGGATTTTGAAATTGATTCTGGAATTTTAGTTAAATGACTTGGTTTTGATTCAAATTATGCGTTAATTAATTCAAATCAAGAAGCTATGATTTTAAGGATTTTCAATGAATTTAAGGAATTGAAATAGGTCGTTCTCCCCTAAAGTCTTGAGATTTTGCTATAGAGTTTTATTACCAAATCCTGATTTAGAATGAATAATTTGAATCTGTTAGAATAGATTTCAAAATTTGTATGGTTTTGAAGTTGTTCAGAAGTTTTGGGAAAATGTTACATAAAAAGCTCTATTTTGAAAGGAAATTTGATTTTAAAGAAAATTGATTCCTGGCAAGATGTGAACTGAATACATTGGTTATTGAAAGTAAATCGGCCAAGAATGATTTGATTATGATTTGAGTCTGACTGATTATGTATATTACTGAGATTGATGAGTTGTTGTACCGTAGGCATAAGGGCAGGGTTTAGTCTCTCTTGCGTTGAGTTGTAGGCATAAGGGTCGGGTTTGTCTGACTTATGCTGAGAGATCTGACATCAATGAGATATTGTTTGGTAGGCGTAAGGGCGGTGATTCGTCCTACTTATACTGAGTTGTAGGCGTAAGGCGTGGGGTTTGTCCCTCTTACACTGAGATGTGAGGGTTATGGTAGAAGTTTCCCTCACATACTTTCGATCATAAGAGTGGCCGAGCACTATATCTCAAGAAAAGTGAGCGGGTACTATATTCTAGGGGGTTCCCATTTATAAACGTGACCGAAAGCGACATTCCCATGGGAATTTGTCATGTTGGCAGTTGAATCAGCAATGTGATATCATAGCCAATAGGACAGACATTCATCATATGAATCTATGTGAATAATTATGTTTAATAGCTAATTGCTATACTTGATGTAACTGCTTTGATTATGTTTGAACCTCATTACTTGTGTTTGTGAGTGAAATTGGTTGGATTGTAGTGAATTGGATGTTAATTGAGTTGTTTGGGCGTGAGGCCGTGATTGATTATATGATGGGCTAGCGGCCGCGATTGGTTTGTATTTGTGGTTTAGTAAAGCATGAAAAATCAAACCGGTTCAACATAAACTTAATGAATCTATACTTAGAACAGGTTGGTCATTCATACTGTCTAGGAAAACTTGTAAGATTTTATTAGAAAGAAAAAGGCTTTGGATTTTGAAGAATTAACTTATTTCTCTTTTAAAAAGGATTTTAAATTTTTGAATGTAAACCTTGGGCTTTTGAAAGGATACATAGACGAGCAACAATTACTGTACCTTGAACACAGTTTTATTTTACGTATCTTATTATAGCAATTCTCTAACCCTATAGTGAGAACCAGTGAGGACGATGTTCTCACTCCTCTACAAGTTTTTCCTTTTAAGGATATGGACGAAGAAGTTATGAAGAGTTTATTTCGTTTTCTATTTACATTATATTTTTGTATTGTTTTAGATATTATGTTTTCCTAGCCTTTATCTTTACAAATTTTGTAAGAGGGGTAGAAATTGTGATATGCAATGCTTGTAAATTAATATTATGTATATATATGATTTGTAAGTATTGTATCTGGTCTGTATGTACATATTTATGTTTTCAACTAAAAGGTCCCCTTTGGAAAGGTTATACGGTTTGAAGTTTTAGTCAGGCTCCTATATTAGTATTAAATATGTTTAAAGTTGTCGTAATACCTAAACTATCAGAGTGGCACAGCCAGAAGCGTGACATTCTTATAGCAAGGGTGTTACCTTTTATGGTATTAGAGCAGTCTTTCTTGTAGAACCTGAGGAATGGATTGACTATGCTTCAATTGCATATTCTGAGCGTCTGTCATGTTGTAGGCCTTGTCCTGATGACGAGAGTAAGAGCTTTATGCACATAACGATCTATTGATTAATGTCATTAGCCTTGCATTGCATACTCCCTGGTATTAAGTTTGACTGGCTTAAAACTAGTGGATTATGTATATGGAAGCACTAATGGGTTGTCATAAACGAGATATGAGTAATAGGTAATGCGAATCATTGGTTATGGGAACGTTAAAAACTAATTCTCGAGGTTACTCAGTTATGTGTCTTGAATTCTGCTGGAGTCATGTGACTAGTTCTTTCATAGTCCATCTTGAAGTTCTTGTTTGCTATTTCTTTTGGAAAGTAGTTTAATTCTTCTAACACTATTCCTCTATTCATATGAATTCTCGTTTGATCCTAACTACACATGTCTGCTTAAAATCCTTGGTGTATTTGCCTTTCTCTATTTAAACTCTTCTTCTTGATTCAGGTATTCTTTGACATAACTTTGAACTTGTCTTGATGCAGTATACCTTTTTAAGTTCTTGTTTTGGGTACTTTTAAAGAAATTGTGATTTGATTCTTCTCTTATTTGAATATATCTACAGCCATTCTTTAAATTAAATTTTAATAAAACCGTTTTTAAATTGATATACACTCTTCTATATGAACTTTGAAACTTCCTATTCAGTTCACAACTGTTTGTTTCCAACACATCGCCTATTCTTTTATTGATCTACGGAAATATACTTATTTTAAATACAACTTCATTTTCTAACAACTTTATTACAGTTCGTGTGCATATTTTTACTTGATTATGTACTTAGGTATTTTTCAAAATTCTTGAAAGAAAAGATTTTCGCCTTTATTCCAGTTGATCTTTGTTTGACAAACTTCACCTAATTTATTTTAATTTGAATATGGTTTAGCATAACACATTATTTATACATTTGTTGTTCTTTTGAAAATATTGGGCTCAGATATTTCCTTTTAGGAATGACTAATTCTTTAAGCTTTTTGTTTTTATGGATGTCATACTTGATTCTGTTCTTAATTATTCTTTTACATCTTATGAACATTACCATTAATCTCAGTCTGACTTCTCTTGTGAATCTCATACTTATCTGAGTCAACTTGAATTTGTTCCAATATGGTGCATTGTTTATCCTCTTATTGTTTCTACCAAAGTTATTTAGTCAAAGATTCCTTCTTAAGAATTTGCTATTGATTGAGTTGTCTTTCTTTATGAGTTTTGTATTTCTTTGGATTAGCTAAAAGCCTGTTCGATATTGCATGCTTTGTGAACCCTGTTTGAATTTCCTTGATTTAAGTTCCTTTTTTGAATGAGTTGACTTCCTTTTTAGCGCATCTTAACCTTCTTGAATATTTTTGTGAGTTTGTGATTTCAAGTATACTCTCAGAGTTTTGATTTGAACCTTTTTAAAGAAGTTTTGGATTCCTTTTTTAAGAAATTTCAAATCAATTTTTCTCTTGTTTAATTGTATCCATAGCCATTTTTTAAACTTGATAAAGTTGTTTTAAATTTAGCATGCACTCCTTTAAAGAAAATTCTAAAAATTTTCTTATTTAACAAAAAGACTATCTGTCTGCAACGCACCACTTATTTCCTTTATTGACTATGAGAATTTACCTTAAATTTTCTTTTCTAAATAGAGTTTGAATTTTTCCTAACTTTACTGCACCTTTTCTACACATTATGTTTGAATATGAACTTTGAGAGTTTATGTAGTTTAAAACTTTGCCCCAGACTTTCCTCTTCTAACAAACTTTGATTTCCTTCCAATTTTTCCGCGATTTCACTGTATAACTTTATTTGATTGAGTACCTAAATGTCTTTTGAGAAATTCGAGAAATTGTTTTGGCCTTAACCCAATTGATTTTCATTTCTCAAACCTCATCTATCCTATCTTTAACTTGAAACCTGTTTTGACAAAATGCAACTTAATTCTCTTTCAACCATAATGCAGTTTTTGATACATGTTTTTGTCGTTCTTTTACAAAATGTTTGGTGTATACCTTTCTTTTAGAACATGAGATAATTTTTCTCGAGTTTTTCATTCCTTATATTTAATGTATTAAGAAGAGGTTATCATACTTTTAAACCTTGTGAGCATCATCATTGGCTTTGGATTGTCTTTATCTATAAATCTCATACTCCTTGACTCAGCTTGAATTCGTTTCAAACTGCTGTATTGTTTTCTTCTTATTATTCCTAATCAAATTTCATTGATTCGGGGGATTACCCTTAAAGTTGTCAATCAATTTTCCTTCCAGCACCTTTCATTGCTTTTACCTCCTTATTTGCTTGTAATTTTAACAATTCTCTCAAACTTTTGCAAATGTTGTTCTTGTTGCTTGTCCTTCTTTTCTAAGGTCTTGTATCCATCTAAATAAACCCAAAATTTGTTTTAATGTTACGTCTGACCTTTAGGTATAAAAAGCGATACATTAGTTCTTTAAGATGTGGTTCGTAGATGTGGAAGGTGAATCTTCTAAGTGACCAATGTTACAGGAAGTTATGGAAGTTTGGTTATCACGAAAGATTCTGCAGATGTTAGGCTTGTGACAGGTAGTGGGTGTACGAAGTGATTGATGAGGTTGAGAACTCTCAGATGAGTTGCTCGATAAAGCATGGTGAAGATATGTGTTGATGGAGTTAGAAGGTTGAAGCTTTAAAGTCGGTACGAGATCTGTATGTGAACGTTACGCTGATGTTTTAATACCAACCTTTTTAGCAAGCAATGGCTATCTTGTAGATCTTAGTCAATCGATTAGAAAAGATGGTTGTTTGTTTGAAAGCATAAATAAAATAATAAAGAACAAAATACCAGGTTGGTGTAAAAACAGTGATAGAGATTGAGATAAGGCTTCGGAGATGCGTATTCTTTCCGGATTAACTTTTCTTACTATCTACTTCAATAACGAATGATTCATTCAGTGGCAGCCGTAATTGACTAACTCATGTAACATGCTCATCAAGTTAGCCTCTTCTAAATCATGGCAGTCCACCATATCCGAGCAACTCATGGCTTCTCAATATAGCCGAAGGTAAAGACCAAAGCAATCCACTCCCCTTCGCGATCTTACTCAAAACGTCACAAACAATGTTGGATCTTCTGGATTAGGGAATGTTGCTTCTCAGACTCTAGCCTTAATGCTATAGAGACTTCAGTAACCCACGGCCAACGGAATTTTATGTCACTTATCCAAAGTCGCCCAGGTACGCTCATGGAATCCGCAGTGCACTCTCTAGCTGTGGTTCAATATTATCCGGGTCAGGACTCACACGGAACCCATGTAGAACAAGGATGAATGTCATGGTCCATCTTCAATTCATGAGATGAAGGATAAAAATACACAAGAGAATAGAATCAAATGTGTATTGAAATAGAAACAGTAATATTATTAATCCATGAGAATCAGCAGAGCTCCTAATCCTAACTTAGGAGGTTTAGTAGCTCATAGTTTACAGAAAGTAATGTGAATTTGAAAGTGGTGGAAGAAGATCCTAAACAAGGGTGATCTTCTCCTATATATAATAACCTAATAACTAAGAAGTACAAAAGTATGATAGACTAGACTAAAGGTGCGAAAATCCACTCTTGGGCCCACTTTGGTTAAGTACTTGGGCTGAGCTTGGCATCCAACTTGAGGGATGGGAATTGAACGCCCATTAGAGGGTTGATCCACGCTGCCTTGTGCTTCTTGGTGGGTATTGAACGCTCCAAAGGGGCTGATTGGGCGTTCAACACTGGCTTGGGTTCCTTTCAGGGCGTTGAACGCCAGAAAGGGGTAGGCCTTGGGCATTCAACGCCCAATATAGGCAGGCTCCTTCGAAGAAAAGTATAGACCATTATATATTGCTGGAAAGCTCTGGAAGTTAGATTTCCAACGCCATTGAAATCACGTGATCGAGACCTGCGTAGCTCTAGAAATTCTCGTTTGAGTGCATGGAGGTCAGAATCTGACAGCATCTGCTACACTTTCCTTGCCTCTAAATCGGACTTTGTCAAAACTCCTCAATTTCAGCCAGAAATTACCTGAAATCATTAGAAAATACATCAACTCAAAGTAGAATAAAAAAAATGTGAATTTTTCACTAAAACCTATGAAAATATAATAAGACTTAAACAAAACATAACTAAAACAATATGAAAATGATGCCAAAAAGCGTATAAAATATCCGCTCATCAGAATACCAAACTTAAACTGTTGCTTGTCCCCAAGCAACCAAAAATAAAGTAGGATCAGAAAGAAAGAGAAGGATACAATAAATCTCAGAGTGTTCAATGAAGCTCAGTTCCAATTGATGAGCGGGGCTAGTAACCATTTACTTCTGAACAGTTTTGGCATGTCACTATCCCTTGAAGCTCAGAAGTGTTGATGTCTTTAGGAATTCAGAATCTAGATGATATTATTAACTCTCTTAGTTTAGTTATTTTTTATTCTTGAACACAGCTTCTTTTAGATCCTGGCCATGACCCTAAGCGTTTTGTTTTCCCGTATTACCACCGGATACATAAACGCCACAGGCACTTACCTGGGTGAACCCAATTAGATTGTGATTCAGCATTGCTAGAATCCCCAGACAATGGTACCCAGAGTTCTTAGGCACACTCTTTTGCTTTTGGGATCACGACTTTAACTGCTCAGTCTCAAGCTTTTCACTTGACACTTTCACACCACAAGCATTTAGTTAGGGAAAGGAGCTCATTTGAACTTTTTAGGCCAAGAATTTGTTTCTTTTAGGCCCTCCTAACCATTGACGCTCAAAGCCTTGGACCCCTTGCTCTTGCCTTTTGGTTTTAAGAGCTATTGGCTTTTTCTTTTACTTAATTTTTTTCGCTTTTTCTTTTTCTTTCATTTTTTTCTTTTTGCTGTTTTTTCTTGCTTCAAGAATCAATATTTGGATTTTTTAGATTACCAATAATACTTCACCTTTTCCATCATTCTTTCAAGAGCCAACACACTTAACTTCAACATCAAATATGCACCGTTAATTTATACATTCAGAAGGTAAAAGTAATGCCACCGCATCAACTAATTGGATCATTCTTATTATATAACTCGAGTTCATGCATCTTACTTCTCTTTTTCAAATAAAATTTTTCTTTTAAGCATGGTGAGAGATACATGGAATATTATATAGCTTTAAGATATAAAACAAAGATGAGCATGCACTAAAAACATGAAACAGACAATAAAACATAATGGAAAATAGAAAAATAACATAGGCAAGGGAATGGAACGTGACCACCTTAGTGACGGCGGCTACTGCTTCCTCTAGTAGATCCAATGGAGCGTTTAATCTCCTCTATGTCTCATCCTTGCCTTTGTTGCTCTTCCTCATAGCTCTTTGGTCTTCTTTTATTTCATGGAGGATGGTGGACTGCTCTTGGTGTTCCATCCTCAGCTGATCCATGTTGGAGTTTAATTTTTCTAGAGAATTATTCAGTTGATCTCAGTAATTTTGGGGAGGAAATGCATCCCTTGAGGCATCTCAGGGATTTGTGGAGGTGGCTGCACAGGCTCTTGTGTAGTCTCTCTCACATGCTCCATCCTTCTTTTAGTGATAGGCTTGTCCTCCTCAATGGGGACATCTCTTTCTATGACAATTTTTCCTAGGGACTCTAGGGAAGATTGTAAGAAGATTCATTGTGACTTCATTTGGGTTCTCTTCTCACGTTTCAAGAGTCGCACTTTTGACTCCGGTTTAGACTTCTCCTGCAAGACCGCAACTTGTGGTCGTTCCCTTATCAACCCGTAAGTTACGGGTTTCTCCCTGTTCAAGACCGCAACTTGCGGTCGGTCCTTCATCTCTAATCCGTAAGTTACGGGTTTCTCCTCGTTCAGAACCGCAATTTGCGGTATTACCCCCTTCTGCTCGCAAGACGCGGGTGATTCCTGAGGGAACAATTTCTTGATTTGGGAACAACTTCTTGATTTTCTTTGGTCTTGAGTCCTCCTCTGGTATCTCCAAGGGAATTTACGGACCAACGTCTAATATCTGAGACTTCTTATGAGGAGGAAACTACTCCTTCTCTTTTGATACCTTCTCGTTCAACGAGTCATGAATCCTTAAGACTACTTCAACTTACGGTTTAATAAACTGTGTCTCTGTAACCTCCTGCTTGGAAGTCACGAGTGGTTCCTTGAGTTACGGAACCAAGTCATCTTTGATGGAGTTTTCGACGGCCTAGGGCCTGCGAAGGATTAGAGAACGTGGTATCCCTGTTAATGGAAATTCTTCCGAAATACGTTCGTATTTGGAGTACGGAGAGAGACATTACCTCTCCGATCCTTAGAAACTCCACGTTCGAAGGTTCTAGAGTAGCCTCTACCGTCTGTTTAGTGACTTTTTCCGTATACCAGATCATCTCCTACAGAATCATTTCCAACTTTTGAAAATGCAGGGACGTCTAAAATATTAGAATCTATGACCTCTCCTGCTCCTACTTAGGCAGTAGGAACCTTCTGGAAAGGATCGGTGACGGTTACGGTATTAACTACACCGTTTCCTTCTCGAGCAAGACGTCAATACCCTTCTAGTGTAGAACAAGTTCTACGGATTTGGATTGAGGGAGGGATTTCCTCTCTGTTGACACGTTGTGAATCACAAGATTGGTAGAGAGAGAGAGACGTCTCGAAATTTCTCGGGTATCTGTAGTTTATATTCAAACCACAACTTTTTGATAGTAGTTCGGTACTCTTGCTTCCATGATTCTTTTTCTATGGATTCCCGACCTCCCTATTCTTTTAGGAGTGACTTCCGGAGAGTGGACCGTACTCTCAACAGAAGTGTCTGTCGGGTCAATAAGGTGTATGACACTGGTTCTAAGACAGAGATCTTGTACACCTCGAGTAGGTACTCTCGTGTCCTTCCTTCAAGTGACATTCCCCACTTTAAGACTCGGGGATAGATAGAGACATTTCCTCGACTGGCAGTTCGACTACTGCAATTTCTTCGCCAACAACCCTCCATTGGGTTGGTATTAATCTCATAAAGATAAAAAGAAATTCAAATCAAGATAAACTCATTATAATCGAATAGAAGTATTAACAAAAGAAATTCAAACACTAGTACACGTTATCAGTCTTGTCTCTGTCTCTGTAAGTCTCTACCATTGTCTTGTGGGATCTCATTTGGGGAACGACCGTAACTTGCGGTCTATTCCTCCGTCCACACCCGCAAGTTGTGGGTTCTCCCTCATCGAACGACCGCAACTTGTGATCTTACCCTGGTAACACCCGCAAGTTGCGGGATATTACTCATCTCTGGACCGTAACTTATGGTCCTTCTCTCTGGAATTTCCCACAAGTTACGGGAAGTACCTCATCCTTCAACCGCAACTTGCGGTTGGTCCCTCGTCTCCGATCCGCAAGTTGCGGGTGTTCCCCATTTCTTAAACTTAAGGGATCGGAGAGTTCTGGTCACCCAGGGTGTCTTAAAGATGGATAGGGTAGAAGAAGAAAGAGAATGAAAGAGAGAAAGGGTGTATGTGAGAAGGAGTATGTGGGAGTTGGTTAGTATAGGTGTAGTGGAAAAAGAGAAGGATTAAAGGTGGTTGGGGTGGGTTAAGTTTAAGTTTTAAAAGGGTGAGTAAAGAGGGAGTATTGGCTTAAGATCGGGTTGGGGGATATTTATAGGGAATAAATGGGGAAGAATGAGTGTGTTGTACGAAGAAGGGAAAGAGTGTGTGTGCCGGCTTCGGAGGGGGGAGAAGGGGTAGAGAAAGAGTAAAGAAGATATAAGAGAAGAAGAGAACAATTATAAACGAGCTCCTGTTCATTTCAAAAATTCAAACCATAACGTTTTCGAAACGAAAAAATGAAAATGGTAAGAATTCATACCGTGGTTTCAGACCACTTTGAGTTCTTTCTCCTTTCTTTTCCGGTAACGGAGGAGAAGGCTTAGAACCTTTTACCTCTCTAAGTAGTGGTTCCGAGTAGTTCTGGTGAAGATACTTTATCACCGTTTATTTTTCCACTAGAGGCTCCAGGGAAAATCCGATTTTTTCTTACTCATGGGCCTCTAGGTTGTTCTTTAGGTCTTTTCTCCAACCTTTTAAGATTGGTTAGAATAGGGCTTTCAACCCTAGAATTACCACGTTCTCAAAATATGGTTACGAACCTAGTAATTTTTAGTACTGTGATCACACTTGGGTGTAGGGTTTTTAACCGCGTGGTACCAGGCTCTCGCAGAGAACCTAAAGTCGGGCTTTTCACATTCCAACCGTGAGGTTGACGGTAATTACGTTCCTCTGGGTGAAAGAATGTGATCTTCTCAGTTAAAGCTAGTCTCCGACGTGATTCAGGAAAATCTGTAAACACACCTTCCTCGAGTCATCTTCTCCCTACGAGTTCCGTTCGGACAGGTTGATTCTTCCGAACTGGAGTTCGGGCATCGATCTTCTTCTTAAGTAGGTTGCGAGATAGTAGAGATGATCGTTGACCAGGCTTCACTGATAACTGGCTCGGTAGTACTAAGTAACGTAGTACGATCCCTTACTCCACCTCCATGAACTCCATTATGGAGTTCTTAACATGTTCCACCGTCTTTTCAGGAGGTGAGTTCGCTCCAACCGTAAGGGTGTAGAATAGACAGTGGATACGTTAAGTCGTCC
>NC_029786.2:40577242-40582429 GCF_000816755.2 Arachis ipaensis
ATAGGTGACAGAGGTGACAGATAAGATGTGGGAATGCCAACCTCGCTTGAGTGGAGGACTTTTCTGCCACCTTGTACAATTCTTGAGGTATTACCTCAAGTACCTCCACCTCATTCCCTAGCATGATGCAATGAATCATGATAATAGTCACTTCCTGCTGAATTGCATAGGTGACAGATAAGATGTGGGAATGCCAACCTCGCTTGAGTGGAGGACTTTTCTGCCACCTTGTACAATTCTTGAGGTATTACCTCAAGTACCTCCACCTCATTCCCTAGCATGATGCAATGAATCATGATGGCTCGGTCAATAGTCACTTCGGACCAGTTGCTAGTAGAGATGATAGAGCGTTGGATGAATTCTTCTTCTAGCTACGGGCTTGAGGTCAAGCCTTCTTAGTTGGACAGGCTTGCCTTGAGCATCCCTCTTCTACTGAGCTCCTTCCACACAAATGTCTAAAAGGACTTAGTGCAGCCTCTGATCGAAATTGACTCTTCTAGTGTAAGAAAGTGGGTCTCCTTGCATTAATGGCAGTTGGAGTGCCAACCTTACACTTTTCGGGCTGAAATCCAAGAGACGCTCTCGGACCATGGTGCGCCAATTTTTGGGATGTGGGTTCACACTAGTGTCATGATTTTTAATGATCCAAGCATTGGTATAAAACTCTTGCACCATTAAGATCCCAACTTTCGGGATAAGATTGGTTAGAATTTTCCAACCTCTTTTCTGGATTTCTTGTTGGATCTCCGGGTACTCATTCTTTTTTAGCCTAAAAGGGACCTCGGAGATCACCTTTTTATTTGCCACTATTTCATAGAAGTGGTCTTGATGAGCCTTGGTGATGAATCTCTCCATTTTCCAAGATTCGGAAGAGGAGGCAATGGCCTTTTCTTTCCTCTTTCTTGAGTTTCACCAGACTTTGGTGCCATACTTAAGAATGGTAAAAGTAAAAAAGCAAAGCTTTTGCAATACCAAACTTAAAAACTTTACTTGTCCTCGAGCAAATATTAACAAGAGAAGAAGAGAATATAGAAGAAATGAGAAAGAGATGGGGAAGAGGGGGGAGGCTTCGGCCGTGTGTGTGAGAAAGGGAAGAAGCATGTTGTGTGAGTAAGAAGGGGTAAATAAGGGATATTTATAGGGGGTTGGGCTAGAATTCGGTTATGAGGGAGAAATGAGTGGGAAAATTTTGAATTTGAATTGGGTGGGGTTGGTGGAAATTAGGAAGAGAAAAAGGTGATGTGGATATGATTGGTTGAGGGTGTATGAGGAAGAGTGTATGTGGGAAAGAGAGAAAGTAAGAGAAAGAAGAAGATGGGATAGGTAGAAATTCTGTGGGACCCACTGGTCTTGAGAGGCTAGGGAATTCAAATTCTTTACCCCTTGTGGGCGTTGAACGCCTAGCCTCTGCTCCCTGGTTGGCGTTCAACGCCAACTTCCTACTCCATGAAGGGCATTGAACACCCTTTAAGGTCTCTCTTCCTGGTATTCAATGCCAGGTCTCTACTCATTATAGGGCGTTGAACGCCCACAATGGTCCCATTCTAGTGTTCAACGCCAGCAAGCTACTCCCTCTTGGGTGTTGAACGCCCACACCTGCCTCCTTATCTGGCGTTCAATGCCAGCAAGGGGTTTACTCTAGGGTGTTCTGTTACCATCTCTGAATGTCTCTGTCTCTGTTCTGACTATTGCACATGATCACAAACTTAAAGAAAACAATTATGAAGATAAGCTAATATTACTCAAATAGAACTAAACTTAAAGAAAAATAGAAATACTCTAATTATGGTTGGGTTACCTCCCAACAACCGCTTCTTTAACGTCATCAGCTTGACGGTCAGCTCCTTTACAGAGATAGATAGGGGCTCAGAATTTCACCCCTTACAGTGAACTTCCTTCCTGTGCTCTCATGGATGAGCTCCACATGTTCTAGAGACAGAATCTTGGTCACAGTATGTGGAATAACTGGGCTGTCTGTGAAGACAACTCTCATGCCAGGTGAGAGGCCTTCAGTGAGGATTTTCTTATCCCTCCAGCCCTTAGGTATCTTTTTCTTAGTACCTTCGTTCTCATGGCTTGATGATAGTTTTTCAACACCAAACTTATATTTGATGTCTATGGGCTCTTTAAAGCTCTGCAGAGAGAGAGAGATGGTTAGAACACTAAGTGTTGCACAGTTGTCTCTCCTTTAGGGAGGGAGTTAGGTTTAGGCATCTTGAACAAGATGTGATCTTCCCATAACTGCAGAACGAGCTCTTCCTTTGCCACATCAATTATGGCATTGGCAGTGGCTAGGAAAGGTCTTCCAAGGATGACGGATTCATCCTCGTCCTCTCCAGTATCTAAGATTATAAAATCTGCAGGGACGTAAAAGTTTTCAACCTTTACTAAGACATCCTCTACTAGACCATATGCCTTTTTCAGTGATTTGTCTGCCATCTCCGATGAGATCTTGGAAGCTTGCACCTCAAAGATTCCTAGCCTCTCCATTACAGAGAGAGGCATGAGGTTTATGCTTGCATAAAGCCTTCTTAAAGGTAATTGTCCCTATGGTGCAAGAGATTAGGAAGCGTCCGGGATCCGGCAGCTTTTGAGGTAGTTTCTACTGAACCAAGGCATTGAGTTCCTTGGTGAGCACTGAAGGTTCGTCCTCCAATGTCTCTGTGTCAAATAATTTGGCATTCAACTTCATCAGAATTCCTAAGTACTGAGCAACTTGCTCTTCCATAGTTTTCTCTTCCTCATCAAAGGAGGAGTATTCTTCAGAGTCTATAATCTGCAACCAGGCATTTAAGGGAACCTCTATGGTCTCCTCCTGAGTTCTGGTTTCTTTTAGTTCTTCAACAAGGGTTTAGTTCTTTAACAAGGGAGTCCTTAGTGGGCGCAGAACGCTCGTCTTCCCCCATTATGGCGTTTAACGCCAAGACTTGCTCCTCTTTGGGCATTGAATGCCTAATCTCTACTTCCTGGCTGGCGTTCAACGCCAGAACTTGTCCCTCTTTGGGCATTGAATGCCCAACTATTCCCTTGCTGGTGTTCAACGCCAGAACGTCCTCTTCAGATTTGGCCTCAGTTTTCACGCTGAGAACTTTGCACTCTTCTCTTGGGTTTACTTCAGTGTTACTTAGAAGAATGTTAGAAGGGATCTCAGGGATCCTTTTACTCAACTGACAATCTGTATCTCCAGATTCCTAATGCAGGATCTTGTTTCAGTAATGAAACTATGAGTGGTCTTAGAGAGATCGGAGACTATGGTGGCTAAGTCAGGGAGGTTCTACTTAGAAGTCTCCATCTATTGCTGAGAAGGTGGGAATGGTCTGTTATTGAACCTATTTTGGTTTTTTCCACCTTGGTTGTTATTGAAGTCTTGCTGAGGCTTCTGTTGATCCCTCCATGAAAAGTTGGGATGATTCCTCCATGATGAGTTGTAGGTATTTCCATAAGGCTCCTTGTTGGGATTTCCTGAGGAATTTCCCATATAGTAAACCTCCTCTATCATGGGTTGATTTGGATTATATGCATCTCCTTCATACGAGGCTTCTTAAGTGCTGTCAGCTGTAGCTTGTGATCCAGTCAAATGCTGAGAGATCATCTTGACCTGTTGGGTAAGGATCTTGTTCTAAGCCAATGGCATTTAGAGTATCAACCTCCAGGACTCCTCTCTTCTGAGTTACCCCATTGTTCACAGGGTTCCTCTTAGAAGTGTACATGAATTGGTTGTTGGCAACCATATCAATTAGTTTCTGTGCCTCTTCAGACATTTTCTTCAAGTAGAGTGAACCACCAGCAGAGTGGTCCAATGCCATCTAGGATATCTCAAAAAGGCCATCATAGAAGATGTCTAGCATAGTCCAGTCTGAAATCATGTTAGGAGGGTACCTTCTTATCAAATGCTTGTACCTCTCCCAGGCTTCATAGAGGGATTCACCCTCTTTCTGTCTGAAGGTCTGAACCTCCACCCTAAGCTTGCTCAGCTTTTGAGGTGGAAAGATCTTGGTCAAAAATGCATTGACCACCTTCTCCCAAGAGTCTAGGCTTTCCTTAGGCTGAGAATCTAGCCATAATCTGGCTCTGTCCCTTACAGCAAAGGGAAAAAGCATAAGCTTGTAAATCTCTGGATCCACTCTGTTAGTCTTGATAGTATCACAGATCTGCAAGAAATCAGAGATGAATCTGTTGGGATCTTCCTGTGAAAGTCCATAAAACTGGCAGTTCTGTTGAACTAGAGTGACCAGTTGAGGCTTCAACTCAAAGTTATTTGCACCAATGACAGGTATAGAGATGCTTCGTCCATAGAAGTCAGAAGTGGGTACAGTAAAGTCACCTAGGACCTTCCTTGCGTCTCCTCTGTCATTAGGGTTGGCTGTCGTGTCTGTATTCTCAACTTCTTGTTCGAAAAACTCTGTGAGGTTTCCTCCAGAGTGTTATTCTCTAGCTTGTTGTAGCCGCCTCTTTAAAGTCCTCTCAGGTTCAGGATCATGATCAAAGAGGGGTTCTTTATTCCTGTTCCTGCTCATAAACAAGAAAAGAAAACCAATAAAAGAAAGAATGGGAGTTTCTATGTCAAAGTGTAGAGAACTCCGAGCAAAATATCTAGAGAAGATAAGAAGAATGAGGGTAGAGAGGGGAGGTAGAATTCAAAATAATGGAGAAAGATATATGCTTGAGAATTCGAAAATTAAGAAGAAAGAGATTTGAAAATCAAGATATTTTTGTTTTATTTTTATTTTATTCATTTATTTCAAAATAATAAAGAAGAATAAAAGAAAATTAAAAGCTAGGACAACTAATTAACTAAAGAGATTTGAAAATTAAATGGTGATTTTTGAAAATAAAAGAAAGAAAAAGTCAAACAAAGATTTTGAAATTCAAATTTAAAAGAAAGTAAAGATTCAAAAGTTTCGGGTTTTAATTTTAAAAGGAAGATAAGATAAGTAAGTTTTAAAATTTAAAAAGAAAGATAAGACGGAGATTTTAAAAAGAAAAAGAAAGATAAGATTTTAAAATTAAAATTTTGGAAATCAAACTTTAAAAGATAGCAAAGATTTAAAAAGATAAGAAATTAAAAATTAAAATTTTAAAAGAAGATAAGATAGGAAGGATTTAAAGTAAAAAGACATGATAAAGATTTCAAAAAGATTTTATTTTGAAAATTGAAATTTTAATTTTAAATTTTGAATTTCGGAA
>NC_029786.2:40582481-40603548 GCF_000816755.2 Arachis ipaensis
CTAGGATAACTAATTAACTAAAGAGATTTAAAAATTAAATGGTGAATTTCGAAATTAAAAGAAAGAAGAAGTCAAACAAAGATTTTGAAATACAAATTTAAAAGAAAGTAGAGATTTGAAATTTGAAAGTATTAAATTTAAAAAGAAAATAAGAGAGGTAATTTTTAAATTCAAAAAGAAAGATAAGATAAAGATTTAAAAAGATTAAGAAAGATAAGATTGAAAATTTAAAAATTTTGAAGATCAAACTTTAAAAGATAGTAAAGATTTGAAACGATAAACATTTAAAATTTAAAACTTTAAAAGAAGATAGGATAGGAAGGTTTTAAAATAAAAATATATTATAAAGATTTGAAAAAGATTTGAAAAGGTAAGATTTGAAAGTTGAATTTTGAAAAAGATTTAATTTTGAAAATTAAAATTTGAATTTTAAATTTTGAAATTGAATTTTAAAATTTGAATTTAAATAAGATAAGATAGGAAAGATTTAAACAAAAAAGATATGATAAAGATTTAAAAAATATTTTGAAATTTGAAGATTTTAATTTTGAAATTTGAAATTAAAATAAGATAAGATTTTTGAAATTTTAGGAAAGATAAACAAAAGATAAAATAAAGAATTGAAAAAGATTTGAAAAGATAAGATTTGAAATTCAAAATTTTAAACTTTACTAGCAAGAAAACACGTGACTTAAAATTTTTAAATCAAGATAAGGAAAGATAGTAAAGATTTTGAAAATTTAAAAAAAATTGAATTTTTTGAATTTTAAAGAAAAAAGAAAAACAACTAAGAGACACCAAACTTAAAAATTTAAGATCAAAGACACTAATTTTTTGAAAATTAAAAGAACAACAACTAAAAGACACCAAACTTAAAAATTTTGAAATCAAACAAAAAAAATTACCAAAAACAATTCGAACACAATAAAGAACACTCAAAAAAATTTTTTGAAAATTTTAAAGAAAAAGATGAAAACAGATAGGACAAACTTAAGAACTGACACAAGACTCAAACAAAAGATAAATATTACTAAAGAAAAGAAAGGGTTTTGAAAAAAAAAATTTGAAAAAGAACAAAAGACACAATTAAAAGAGTAACTAAACCTTAAAGAATACCTAATCTAAGCAACAAGATAGTCCGATAGTTTGTCAATCTCGAACAATCCCCGGCAACGGTGCTAAAAACTTGGTGCGCAAAATTGAACTCCGCAAGTTTCGCACAAATGAACCGGCAAGTGCACCGGGTCGTCCAAGTAATACCTCAGGTGAGTGAGGATCGAATCCCACGAAGATTGTTGGATTGAGCAAGCAATGGCTATCTTGTAGATCTTAGTCAGGTGATTAGAAAAGATGGTTATTTGTTTGAAAGCATAAATAAATAATAAAGAAAGAAATACCATGTTGGCATAAAAATAGGGATAGAGATTTAGTTAAGGCTTCGGAGATGCGTATTCTTTCCGGATTAACTTTTCTTACTGTCTACTTCAATAACTAATGATTGATTCAATGGAAGTCGTAATTGACTAACTCATGTAGCATCCTCATCAAGTTAGCCTCTTCTAAACTATAGCAGTCCACCATATCCGAGCAACTCATTGATGCCAGGGTATTTTGGCCAGTTTCACTGACCCTTTCTTTATTGTTTTTAGGGTAGTTTCATGCATTTTCTTAGGGAATAAGCAAGTTTTGGGTAGAATTCACTTACATCTTGATTCAAGCATACATTGTGCACTTTACATGATTTCATGAGGATTTTGCATGAATTTAATGACAAAGTAGATGATGCATTTCCCATGACTTGGACTAGAGCTTTGATGCACTTTATTGCTTGGTTTCAGGACAAAGAAAGCAAGGAAGAACCACGTTAGCAGCCACGTTAGTCTAACTAACGTGACCTCTAACGTGGAATGGGAGCTAACTTGCAAAGTTAATAAGAAAAGTAATCGCCAATAACGCCCTCGAAGCCATAATAGCCCACGTTAAAAGTCATGTTAACTAAGTTAACGTAAACTCTAACGTGGAAGAAAGAAATGAAGCCAACGTTAGTGACACTTACCTTTGTCACTAACGTTGGACCAAGTTCACAATTGGCCACGTTAAGAGCCACGTTAATTCAGTTAACGTGGACTCTAACGTTGAGAAGCAAGACTTGAAGAACCAACTAGAAGATCAGAAGAGTAGTATATATAGGGGTAGTTTTGAATTAGAAAAGAGCTTTTTGGGGGATTTGGAAATTGGGAACTACTCTTTGTATAATTTACTTTCTCTGCACTTCTAGTTCTAATTTTCATGATATATTCTCCATCTTTATTTTCTATTTCCAGAGCTATGAACAACTAAACCCCTTTCATTGGGTTAGGGAGCTCTGTTGTAATTTGATGGATCAATACTAGTTTTCATTACTCTTCTTCTATCTTTTCTCTTGATTTTACTAGAAAGCTTTCAATCTTCATCCAATTGGGTAGTTATCTTGGAAAAGAAGCTATTCATACTTGGATCTCTTCTGAACCTTAGAAGAGGAATGAAGAGATCATGCTAGAAATGCTTTTTCATGTTGGACCAAATTAGGGTTGGTTGGATATGGTGACTATAATCCTACTAACACTTGATTTGGGAATGCATGTGGTATAATCAGTGACCATACTTCATCTATTCTCATGAGCAATTGACCAAGGAATTGGCTATTGATCAAGTTTGAGAGATTGAATTGCCAAGGAATTGGAATTCGATCACTTAAGATTGCCAAGGAGATCAATGAATGCATTGATTGAGGAAGAGATGAAAACGAATTTGATCCAGAGAATGCAACATCTCCTAAGCCCAATGAATCCCCATTTCTGATCTTACCCATTCTCTTTAATTTCTGCAATTTACTTTTATGAGCATCTTCCCCATTCCCATTTAAATTCTACAATTTACCTTCTGTCATTTACTTTCAGCCCTTTACTTTCGGCATTTACATTTTTTGCTATTTACTTTCTCGCCATTTAATTTCCTGCAACACTCAACCCAAATTCTGCTTTGCTCAACTAGAACATTCCTCTAATTAAAGTTGCTTGACCAATCAATCCCTGTGGGATTCGACCTCACTCTATTGTGAGTTTTTACTTGATGACAATTCGGTACACTTGCCGAAGGAAAATTGTTGAGAGACAAGTTTCCGTGTGCATCACTCATGGCTTCCCACTATAGCCGAAGGTGAAGACCTAAGCAATCCACTCCCCTTCACGATCCTACTCAAAATGCCACAGACAAGGTCGGATCTTCCAGATCAGGGAATGCTGCTCCTCAGACTCTAGCTTTAACACCACAGAGACCTTAGTAACCCACGGTCAACGAGATTTTATGTCACTTATCCAAAGTCGCCCAGGTACGCTCTTGGAATTCGCAGTGCACTCTCTAGCTGTGGTTTAATGCTATCCGGGTCAGGACTCACACGGAACCCATGTAGAATAAGGATGAATGTCACGGTTCATCCTCAATTCATGAGATGAAGAACAAAAATACACAAGAGAATGGAATCAAATGTGTATTGAAATAGAAACAGTAATATTATTAGGAGGTTTAGTAGCTCATAGTTTATAGAAAGTAATGTGATCCTAAACAAGGGTGATCTTCTCCTATATATAATAACCTAATAACTAAGAAGTACAAAAGTATGATAGACTAGACTAAAGGTGTGAAAGTCCACTCTTGGGCCCACTTTGGTTGAGTACTTGAGCTGAGCTTGGCGTCCAATTTGAGGGATGGGCGTTGAACGCGCATTAGGGGGTTGATCCATGCTACCTTGTGCTTCTTGGTAGGCATTTAATGCCCCA
Organism: Arachis ipaensis; assembly: GCF_000816755.2. Classification (NCBI taxonomy): domain Eukaryota; kingdom Viridiplantae; phylum Streptophyta; class Magnoliopsida; order Fabales; family Fabaceae; genus Arachis; species Arachis ipaensis. The sequence goes on from NC_029786.2 coordinate 40,586,300, forward strand.
AAGGGGGTGATTGGGCGTTCAACGCTAGCTTGTTGTTCCTTTGAGGGCATTGAACGCTAGAAAGGGGGTAGGCCTTAGGCATTCAATACCCAATACGGGCAGGCTCCTTCGAGGAAAAGTATAGACCATTACTTATTATTGGAAAGCTCTGGAAGTTAGATTTCCAACGCCATTGAGAGCGCGCCATTTGGATCTTCGTAGCTCTAGAAATGCTCATTTGAGTGCATGGAAGTCAGAATCTGACAACATCTGCTACGCTTTCCTTGCCTCTGAATCAAACTTTGCCAAAACTCCTCAATTTCAGCCAGAAATTACCTGAAATTATCAAAAAACACAAATCAAAGTAGAATCCAAAAATATGAATTTTTCACTAAAACCTATGAAAATATAATAAAACTTAAACAAAACATAACTAAAACAATATGAAAATGATGCCAAAAAGCGTATAAAATATCCGCTCATCAGCTGTCGCTAATGACACTGCCGGTAAGGGTTTTGAGTTTGGTTTCTATTCTTTTGGATTTTGGGAAGATTATTTGTCGCTGTGTGGTTGTTACAGTTGCCGTCACCGAGCTTCTGGTCACCGCTGTCGTTTGGGATAGTCGTCGGAACTGCTGCTGGACCGGTTCAGAGGTCGCTGCTGCTTTGTGCATTTATTATAGTAAGTATCTCTATCTCGGAAACTTTGTCGTTAGTATTCCATTATGTGTTTTAAAGTTTTTGCGATGTAAATGTTTTAGGATTAAGTTATTGGGGCCGCATGTTGCGATTAAAGCTGTTCTGTTGTAACGGAGGTAAGTCGAGCTGTGGTTTCGGCTGTCGTGGTTTCTGGCCAAAAGAAAAGGTTTCTTTGACACGTTAGGTTTTGTGTTTGACTTGTCGAGGAAGGAGTTTTTCTACGAACTCAATTTTTTAATTTGGAATTGTTATAAATGGATATTGATGTGAGAAATACACTTTTTAGTGATTGTATAAGTCTTATGTATTGTCTGGCTGTTTCGGATGAATATGATTGTTTGTTTGATTGGACTATTGTTTGGTTTTGTTAAACGGAAGGTTGCTGAATTATTTCTTTAAAGTTTTGGAAATGAGTTTGATTTGTTGAAAAAAAATTGATTGATTTTGAATCAGTTTCCTTGAGATACGAAAATGATATGGTCTTTTGGAATTAGCTTAATTTTTGAACTGATTTGGTTTTGAACCCATTGAAAAGGGTTGTGAAGCAGTTTGGTTGGGACCCGAAAAGGGTGGCAAAGTCCAGGTTTTAGGGGGGTCCGAAATTTCTATAAAATCTGAGACTTTGTTTGAAAAGTTATTTAGAAAATTATGAATTTGATAATTATATTATTTTATTTGAGTTAGTTAAGAAATGTATTATATTTGAGTGCAAGTTATTTAGGAAAGAAATTTTGTTTAAATTTTGATTTAATTTAGAAACAAATTATGTTTTAAGGTTGAATTAAATGTAAAAAGGGTTTATATTTTGAATTCGATTAAGAAATCACATTCGGAAGAGTTTTAGTGAATTTAAAAGAAATTAGACTTTGATTGAATAATTTCTTTTGTGACATTTTGAGAGTGAATTTGAAAGTAGTTTTGATTTAAATGGATTGGTTTTGTTTTAAGTAATAGGGATTTTGAAATTGGTTTTGGAATTTTTGGTTACATGACTTGTTTTGGTTTAAATTCTATCTTAATTAATTCAAATAAAGAAGCTATGATTTTAAGGATTTTTAATGAATTTAAGGAATTTAGATAGGTCATTCTCCCCTAATGTCATGAGACTTTACTGTACCTTGAATGTAAACCTTTGGCTTTTGAAAGGATACATAAGACAAGCAACGATCACTGTACCTTGAACACATTTTTATTTTACGTATCTTATTATAGCAATTCTCTAATCCTATAGTGAGAACCAGGGAGGACGATGTTCTCACTCTCCTACAGGTTTTCCCATTTTAGGATATGGACAAAGAAGTTATGAAGCGTTTATTTCATTTTCTATTTACATGATATTTTGTATTGTATTAGATATTATGTTTCCTTTGCCTTTATCTTTTCAAATTTTGTAAGAGGGATAGGAATTGTGATATGCAATGTTTGTAAATTAATATTATGTATATATGTGATTTGTAAGTATTACATCTGGTCTGTATGTACGTATTTATGTTTTCAACTAAAAGGTCCCCTTTGGAAAGGTTATACGGTTTAAAGTTTTAGTCAGGCTCCTATCTTAGTATTAAATGTAAGAACCACAAGTAATCAACCGGTTAATGAATTAATTAACATTTAAAGATGATTTTTGGACTCAGTAGATTTTTCTGAGTCAGAAAATGTGCCTTCTATGAAAAACTGTGAGAAACTGCGAACCGGCAGTTGAACCGGTTCAGTCTGCCCGGTACCACACGTAAAAAAGTGAAAACGGTCAAAAACCTTAGAAAAACATTAGAAATAGGCATTAATTTTAAAGGTTTGGCCCGAAGTTAGGCCAAACGGGCTAAAAACGCTAACGGGTTGGACCGGACCCAAGTTAGACCCAAACCCAACATATAAATAGAGCCATTAATGAACCCATCAGCCCATTACACTCAAACAAACACACTCACACAGCTGGAAAGATAGGAAGAAGAGAAACCATTTGGCACTATTCATCTCAATCTTCCAAAGCTCATATCTTGAGCTAGAGAGCTCCGATCGCCGCACCGTTTGTGGCTATGCATTCCTCGTGAAGAGCTCTACAAAACCTACCCAAGAAAGTAGTAAGGTAACCACGAAATCCTTTCAGTTTTTCTCTTCAAAATTTCGGGTTTATTAGGGTTTTGGGTTAAATGAGTTTTTGTGATTTTGGATGTTTAGGTTTGCTCTAATCTTTACTTAGCATTGGATTTTTGCCATCAAATCTGTTGGAAAAAATAAGAGCCATTAAACCCTTTGAAATTTCAAGTTTGATAAACCCTAGGTTGAATTCTTGTGAATTATGTGTGTTATAGCTTGAAGTGGTGAGTATTTGAACTTGTTGGAGCTTATTGGTGATTGTTGGTGGCTTGGATTGTGTTGGAAAGCCTAGCTTATGCTCAACTTTGGGTTAAGGGCATATAGAAAATCGGCCAAGGTATGGTTTCGGTTTCTTCTATATAGTATATAATATTCATGGATACTTAGGCTAGTGACCCATAGGATATGATTGGATTTGAATGGCTGATGAGTTGTTGGATGCTATTGTATGATGATGTATGATGAAATGATGATTTTTGAGTTTGATATTAATAATTGATAGTAGTATGATGAGAATGAATGATTTGTGAAGTTGGAGAGTGAATTATGTTGATAAATGTGACATTGATGTTAATTGATTGGGAATATATTAATGAGGTTGATTATATGTGACATATCAATGTGGAGGTTGAGGATGAGGAAAGGTGGAGAAATATATGGTAAGTTTGGTGCAATATGCCATAGAGTGTTATTTTTTATGAGAATTGGTGTTTGGAATGGTTTAGTTTGATTTTGATTGTGGTTTATAAAGGAATTGAGGAAATTGTGATATTGGGTAAAAAGGGAATTTTGGTGAACTTTGTTTGATCATAACTTTTTCCTCAAATTTTGAAATTGATTGAAATTTGTTTAGAATTAAAGTTCTTTGAAAACCCTTTTAATTGATATAAAGTTTGTGAAAATTGAGATTTTGTAGAGGAAGTTATGATCATTCAAAGTTGGTGTTAAAAATCTGAAATTCTGCAAAGTTGCAGAATTTCATGATTTCTGATATGTGCGAGCGCACACCCTTGTGCGGACGCACACCCTGCGAAAATTTTGACCTGTGCGGACGCACACACCTGTATGCACGCACAGGCAGGGAAGTGCGTTCTGTTTGCAGCGTTAGCACAGCTTGTGCGCGCACATATCTAGGGAAAAATTTCAACCTGTGCGGACGCACATGTTGGGACGGCCAGTCTGTTAGGGGCGCTAGCACAGGTTGTGCGAGTGAACAGATTCTGTAAGTTTTGCCACTTGTGCGTATGCACACATCTTAAAATCTCCTGGGCGTGCGCACGCACACACCCCTGTGCGGCCGCACACGCCCTGTTTCTTAAATTTTACTTGTTTTTCAACTAGTCTACCTTCCCAACAAGGTTGTAAGCTTCTATAACATCATTTTAAGACTTTTGGGCCTAGTTTTGAGTATTAGAACATGGGATATAACTTAAGAGTTCTAGTACATGATTTTATGATAAATTAGAAAACGGAGGCCTAGGTTTCTGGCGTACTGAGATTGGTTTGACGTTAGGTGAAGGATGATTGATATATGAGATGAGGAATGATGAACTGTTGATATTTGAAAACTGAGTTATGGATGGGCAGTGGTTGAGATGAATCGCGGACTCTGAATAAGATGATGGATCCATGTATACTGAAAATGTTTTCTGAAAACCACTGAAATATTGTTTTTACTGAGATTATGAGATTTTATGTGCCCGGCATGGACGGCGGTTGGATCCCGCCCGTCGAGGTAGCGGCGGCGTAAGGGCGGTGGTTCATCCCGCTTGCGTTGAGATGTGAAGTCTGTGGCAAAAGTATCCCGCTCGCATCCCTTTCGGATCAATAGAGCGTGCAGGCGCCGGTACCTGGACAGTGATCTGGGCACTATATCTCGGGGGTTCCCATATGTGAAAATCCGAAGGGCGACGTCTCCATGGAGATGTGTCGGGTTGGCAGTTAAACCGACAATGTGATATCATAGGCAGTAGGGCAGACATTCATCATATGCATTTTCTATCTGTTTGTTTGATTTGCCGACTTTGTAATTGTATGCCTAATTGAATAACATGCCTATTTGTTTACTTGATCTACTTACCTTGTATGCTTTTACTTGTGAATTACTTGCATTGTTATTAATTGTGCTTTCTACTAGGATTGAGGAGGTTCGGAAGGCGGTGGCGATGGGATCGCATGGAGGATAGATTGGTGAAGGTTGTGGGACAGCGGTGTTTGGTTAGAATAGTATTCCCCTAAGATAGAGTACCCTGTTTAGTTATGTTAAGGTTTCATATAATTATGCTTATTTGTTTTAGAATGCTTTAAATTGAATCTTGTGATGGATATGGAGCTAGGATTGAGAACCTTTGGTTCTCATACCATATTTCTGTTGTGTTTTTCAGATGCAGGTCGCAACCCACCTTGGTGAGTTGCTTTGGATGGTGATAGAAGCGGAGGATCTTGGATTCCTTTGAAGTCTTTTTGGTTTATCTTGTTTATACATCTCTCCTTTTGTTTTTCGTCTTTGCCTAGAGGCTTGTATTATGAGAGAGAAACTTGTATAAGCTATTTTTAAACTGTCAGGTTTCTGTATGGATATGTATACTTGTATATGGCTAGCCAGCTTAAACTCCGTGAGCCGTGGCTAGTTTCCTATGATATTATATACTTACCTTTTGTTATATTTTATCCGTACCTTATGTTTTAAGCTAGTAGCTTCGTTAGTACGTTTTGTGCTTTTCAAATCCAAAATTTGGGCTATATCCTTCATCGGGCTTCTAGATTATACTATTCCTTCTATATATATTATGTATGAGCTTAGAACTATCGTAATCTCTGATTAACCTTGGCTTTACGACGCAAGGTAAAGCTTAGGCTAATTAGGGTGTTACATTAAATATGTTTAAAGTCGTTGTAATACCTAAAGTATCAGAGTGGCGCGGCCGAAAGCATGACATTCTTATAGCAAGGGTGTTATAACCATCATAGGTTGGATTCAACGATGATTGCTCAACACATATTCACAATGGTCAAAGCATATCCAACAATCAGCATCGGGATTCTGCAAGGAGGTACGGAGAATCACTTTGGTTACAAGGTGTCCTACAGAAAGGTTTGGCTTGCAAAGCAGAGGGTCACTGCTAGAATATATGGTGATTGAGAGGAGTCATACAATGAGCTTCCTTGTTGGTTATTCACTGTGCAGATGTACTTGCCCGGTAAGATTCATTTCATTATCCTCAGTTATGTATAAAGTCATTGTCTACATGTGCTAACTGTTGATGGTTTTTTAGGTACTTGGGTCCAACTTGTGACACAACCTTGGCCTGGTTCAATCGAGACTGTCATATTTCATCAGGTTTTTTGGACGTTTCCACTGTGTGTTGAGGTTTTCAAGCATTGCAAGCCACTTATTTCCATCGATGGCACCCACTTATATGGCAAATTCGAAGGCACGTTACTGATGGCCATTGCTCAAGATGGCAATGCAAAAATTTTGCCTATTGCATTTGCTGTTATTGAGGGTGAGACGAAGAAGGCTTGGTCGTTCTTTCTTACGTATCTGCTGCAGCATGTGACACCACAACCCGACGTCTTAGTGATTTTAGACAAACGCAAATCAATTGATGCCGCGTTGAACACCGATGGAAGTTTATGGAAACCACCTCATGCCTTCCAAGCATTTTGAACGAGACACATTGTTGCCAAATTCATGACTCACTTCATAAATAAGGACTTGAAGAAGGTTCTAGTTAACGCAGTGTATTCAAAGTCACAGCGGGAGTTCGCTCAATATTTTGGCCGTCTGAGGGGTGAGAATGTAATAATCACAAACTGTCTTGAAGAAATGCCTCGGTCACATTGGGCGCAGTAAGCGGATGAGGGTTGTCAGTTTGGTCACATGACGACAAACATCTCGGAGTGCATTAACACTGTCATGAAGGGTTCTCATAATTCGCCCATCATGGTGCTTGTTAAGTCCAGTTATTTCTGTTTGGGTGAACTTTTTACTAGGAAGGGTTCAGAGGCCCTTGCCCAGCTTCAAGTCGGTGCTGAATTCTCACAGACATTGATGAAGGCCATAGAATACAACTCAAAGCACAACAACACTATGAATATTTACCAGTTTGATCGGTCGAGGACTACGTTCACAGTTGAAGAGTTAGCGACAATGCCTGGGTCTAGACAACAGAATTAACAAGTGCTACTTGATGAGGGTAAGTATGATTGTGGGTATTTCAAGCTCTTCATCTTCCTTGATGTCACGTTCTTGCAGCTTGCTCTCATGCACGACTGGATTGAAAGCAGTATGTACATCCCGTGTATCACATGAAGTTGGTCTTTAATGTTTATAGATCAGAGTTTTGACCCATACGTCATGAGGATGATTGGCCATCCTATGACAGGGCCCGAATTCGGCCCAACCCTAGGATGATGAGAGTGAAGAGAGGTTGTCCCGTCAGCTCTAGGATTCACAACAACATGGATGATGTTGAGCATAGCGGGCAGGAGAAGTGCAAATTGTGTCGTCAAGTCGGTCACACATATAGGACTTGTACCGCTCTTGACAGTGGAGGGGCATCGTCTAGTTGATGTTAGTTATACGTGTCATTTTAAGGTGGATAACTCTGTTATTGTAAGCGTCATACCATGTAATTTACTTTGTTTGACTAGTTGAAGTTGGAATACTTGTTTGAACTTTAAAATAATGACATTAATTATGACAAAATTAATATTTTCTCACAACCAACTATTGTACAATACACATTTAAAACAAAATTAATATTTTATCACAAAACCTACAAGCCACGACCTCACTTACCACTACGTGGACCAGGACGTCATCCATGAGGCCTCGGGTCGAGACATCCACCTGTGCCACATGCAGAGGTCGGATATCGCGCTATCCTTACCTGAGGGGAAGATCCAGATCAAGTACTAGAGTGCTCATCTGCTCCCTCAGAGTCACATAATTTACAGTGGAGGATGACCCACTAGATGGATCGTCCATGTGTCGTGACTGGTATATAGACTGTGGAGGAGTGGTGTGCATCTGTGAAAAGGGATGGGTCTGCTGTGGCATTGCCAGAACATCCTGCAGCCCATCATCACCCCCTTGATCAAGCGAGTCATCTAGTCAGGCATATCCATCGTCACATCAACCATGTCTTGTGTATCCAACATGGGCTCATAATCTGGCTGGGGCCCGAAGTCTGACGTGTTGAACGGCAGGTTGAACTGAATGTCAAGATGTGCACTGGGGCCGGATCTTGGTGTATGCCCTTGGTGATTGGGCCCGGGATCCGAAGGGTCTAACCAAGGTGGTCTAAGGGACAGGTAGTCTCCAGAGAAGGGTCCTGAAAGATCCCTAACCGTGTGTCCAATATCCTCTACCACATGCCCTGGCGAGCTGACAGAATCTCTGTTGCGGGCAACCTCCGGATCCCCCTGCCTACCTCTCCGTCCACCGTGTCTCCCTTTACCTCTACTTCTCCCCCACCCCCTACCTCTCCCTCCCCCAGCAGCTGGCTGCACCTTTGGAGGGTCACCATCCTCTGGCTGATACAGATCTGGAGCATCTGGGTGGTGCATGGGCAGGTCATCTAGCACAACCCCGCCCACCACCAAGTTTTTGTTACCCTGACCAAATAACTCAATGTGGGCCCACTGAACATATCAAGTCATATATGGCCATGATGGACGCAGGTCAATATGATGATGTAGATGGAGGCAATAGTCTGCATGAGCATCCCACATCTCATGCCAGCCCCCAGGAAATGCGGGAACTACTCACCTCGCCCAAACCTATCATCGTGCCGATGCATCACGTCGATGTTCATAGGCCTGGTTGAATGTGCTGTAGGCCACTAAACTAACACACAACCCGGTCAACCTTATGCCACTTGACGATAGTGAAGCAAATGAGCAGACATTCAATCGCCATCAAGGCTTCAGCCTTAGCTATCCCCAGTGGAACTAGACCATGTAACTGTGGGTCTGTGTACAGCGTCCAATCAACCTGATGGAAAATGCAAGATGCATCACATACAAGATTCAAATTGAATTAACATAAAATTATAATTTTTAAATATTTATCACTTACGTTGAGGATACCGATCCCATTCAACGTACACCTGTAATGCCTAAGCCTACTCTCGCCTCTAGCATTATCCGGACGGTACTCAACCCACCTAGAATACCGTGAATGATTACATATTATTTCTCAATTTCATTGACTAATGAACAAAAAATGCAAAAACGAATCATACCTCTCAACTAGTGGAAATTGACAAGTCTCAAATCCATCCATCCGTAGCAGTGGAATATGGTGATAGGCCCAGGAGAGCAGCAAACCAACACAACCACTCAGGTTGTGCTGATTATGCTCTGTGGTACGACACATCTAGTGGTACAGCCATGCCAGCATAGCCGAGCCCCATGATAACCTGCCACATCTATCAAGGTCCTCTAGCAGGGGGAGCCACTTGATATGTACCCGAGAGTCAAATGTATCCGGGAATAAGATACCCTCGATCACCTGTATGATATACCCTCTCGTGTACCGCAACAAGCGCTCCTCAATGGCGTCCTACTCTAGCTCTCTGCAGACGATATTGTGAAACCATGTGAGTTTGGAAATTTACTTGATCTATGACTTTCTATCCTCTGGGCCCCGAACAACACCCAAAAGCTGCTAGCATGAGTCCTCAATGGACCGTCTAACATGCTGCTGCTCTCACCCACCGATACAGCCACTAATAGGATCACTATCGATCCTGAGTCCCAACTTCACGTTTTACAGGGTGATTTTATATATATGTTGTGGTACTGTAATTGGTATGTTGTGGTTCTGATTATATATATGGAATGTTGAGGTTTGAGTACGATTTTTAATGAAGGTAGAGGTTAAGGGTTTTTGTGTAAAATAGATTTTTGGCCGAACTTCGGTGAGCCATAACTCAGCTTCCAAATCCTCAAATTGTTTCAAACTTATTTCATATGAAAATTGGATTCATGAAGATTATGCTATTTGAAGAACGGATGAAAAATATTTTAAAACGAAAAAGTTATGCACGTCAGAAGTTTAGAGTGCAAAATTGAAAATTCTGCAGTATTTAGCATTTTTGCCATTTTGCATAGCTTGCATACGCGACCTCTGCACGCGATGCGACCAACCTCTCCAGGTTTGGCATCTTGCGTACGCAGGCAGAGTACTTGCATACATGAGCAGTGGTTTTTGAGGGGTTGCGTACGCGAGCAAGGTGTTTGTGCACGCAAGCATGGCAAAAGGCACGCCCACACGTACGCGTGGCCCCTGTTTTAGCAAACATGAATTTTGTGTTTTAAGCTTAATTTTGAACCTCTAAACCTCTATTTTCATTCTTTTAGCCCTAGATCTTAATAGTATGCCTAGTAATAAGATGCAGCTAGGAAGAGGTGGTAACTTGGGGGTGAAGTAAGGTTTAAAAATGATGAATTATGTATGAAAAATGCAGAGAACTGAAGTATATGTGATGCCATGGCTGTAAAAAATGATTATAAATGATTATGAATTTTATTGGCTTATGCACTCAATTATCTGAGATACGAGTTTTCCTGGGTAAAATACCATGGCTTGCCACCACGTGTTCCAGGTTGAGACTTGATACTCTGTTGACCCTATATCGTAAGGGTGGTCGGGCACGTATAAATTCCCAGGAAGGATACCCCCAATGAGAAAATTTTATATGAGAAAAAACTATGCATAGACTCTTGGGGATGCGCGACGGGGAACAGTCCAGGGTTTAGCAACAGGACTTGTCGGGTTGGCTTGATAACCGATAGATGAGACTCATCAGCCATAGGACAGGCATGCATCATATGCATATTGTCTGAATTGCTTGCTTGTGCATTAATTGGGAATGCCTAATTGATTTTATTATGTTATTTGTTATACTTGTTATCTGTATTACTTGTATTCTACCGGTGTTTGCTATTGTTTACTTGTTTGTCTATGTGAATTCATCGGAGTTGGAGAAACGGAGGAAAGGCAAAGAGACTAAGAGTTTTAATTCGGTTTTGGTTAAGTTAGAACCTTAGAGGACCACCCGTTTATGGTTTCTGTTTTCATTCTAGGATTGCCTCTGACTTTTCCGGGACCTTATATCTTATGTATGCGGCACCTTTACTATGCTGAAAACCTCCAGTTCTTATTCCAGACGGATATTTGTGTTTTTCAGATGCAGGTTGAGAGGCACCTCGCTAGGCGTCTGGAGTTCTGCAGCGAAGTGGATCTTTGGGACTTTATTTTGTGTACTATTTGTATACGCTTATATGTATAGGATTCTCCCAATAACTTGTTTTACTTTTGTACCTCTTAGAGGTGTATGGAGAACTAGGGTTTTATGTATGTATTTTGGGTTAGGAGTTTGATATATACATGTATGTAAATATTCTTTGGCCAGCCTTAACTTCGTAGGCTGAGTTAGAAGCTTGTTATTATCTATTCTTGACCCTCTAATCTTGTTTCTGTATAAATATGTTTATGAACCTTAGCTTTCTTCGTACGTAAGTTAACCTTATTCTTAAGTATTGCGCTTTTAATTTCGCGATTTGTTGAAAAGCTATGTAAAATAATATATATATATATATATATATATATATATATATATATATATATATATATATATATATCTTATTATAAAGGTCATAATATCACACCACCTCTGTTTTACGACTTAAACATAAAGTTTTGTGTGATATGATGTTACAGATGGTTGATAAGCAAAATTTTTTATTATAAAAACAAATTTTAATGTGCACGAATGGTTGAAAGTTTGGGGCTTAATTAGCAATTACCACTACTTTTTTCTCCATTCTTAACATCCACCAAGAGCCACTAACAGCAACAGACGCATATACACCTGCTTGCTTAGAAGCTCTTCCTTGAAGAACTAAACTAACATTACAAATGAATGGGTGTAAAAGAAATGAGTCAAATTGGATGCAAATTATATTGATTAATGGGTGTAAAATTATTTAAACTATAATGCTTTTTTTTCTTTTCTTATCGAGATGAAGGTTTTAAAATTTTCAGCAATAACGAAAAAGTATTAGAAGAAATTAAATAGAATAAACTTAGGATAAGTCTCATAGAGTAGGACATAAAGACAAACCTTCCAACATTTCCACCATTGCATTTTCTACATTTATACGAGTTATATTGATTTTTGTAAAAGGTTTCTCCCTCCAACTCATTTTCTTTGTGCACAATAGAAAAATTAATTTGGTAGATGAACTCTTTGGGTGGGAGAAGAAGAGAAGAAAGCAGAGGAAATATTGAGAATTCAGTAAACAATTGATGAAGGGTATGAGGAAAGGATTTTTTTTTTTTTTACAGATACTACAAAGATACTGTTGTTGCCAAATATTGGCCAAAATATTTTGGATAGAGACGTCGATATGTCATTGCCAGACTAATTCCTTGTGATCCGTTGACATACTCTAAAATGTTTAAGATACTCATCAACATTGAGAAGAGCTCTGATTAATTAGTGTTTTTGTTCCTTCCATCGAATGTTCGAGTAAGAGACATGTCCTATAAACATCTATTCCAATCACTAGTTGTTTCAATGATTTCCAGACATTACATTTTAGTTAATATTTTAAATCATATGTCGTACGAATATGGTACTTCTTTACAATCAAGAAGTTGATAACTGAATATCGTACGTCTTTACAATCAAGAAGTTGAAAGTCAGATTTTATAGTAAGACATGAATGAAAATTGTGTGATCAATAGTTGTCTTTCACGTCCAGCTAACATAATTGAAGACCATATCCATATATTACATAGAAACTAATAAAGCATCTAATCCAACTTCGTATATTCTCTTGAAGAAAATTTTGGTAACCTCAACCACCGTTGCCGAAATCGTCCAAATCCTTGAATCTTAAGTCGAAAGTGAATCCTCTTTAGTTTTCTTCCAAGGTTGCCCCATCTTTGTTTCAGGATGCTGTATTTAGATGATCTTACTAGTCTTTTTGTACTACATCCTGCATCTTAAAAAGAAATCATAAATGAACAAAGAGGATGATGTAAAGAAATTTTATTCAATTTCCAACGTTATATTCTCTTCTATCTATATAGTGCACGTTATATTAGACAAGTTTAGAACCTAAAATTGAAATAACAGCAAATCCATTATGATCGCTACCAAATTTTGTTTCACACATATAACATATTAGTTCTGAACGAGAAGAAATTAACAAATTAAATATCTTTTATTTTTTCAAATATTAAAAAAAAAATAGTTTCTAATATAAAACAATAAAAGAGTTAATTTGATCTTTTACTTTCTAATAAATGAAAAGAAAATTTATTTTTTTAAAAAGGAACCACTCTGTCTTTCATCAATTAAATATTAAGAACTAATACATTTGATATTTTAAAGGGTAGGAACTAATTTGTCAATTTATTTTGTTAGAAACTAATTCATTTGATGCAGAATTTATTGAAAACTATTTTGGAGGGTTTATTCTTGAAATAATTTATTACTAGTATTATAATAAGCTGCTATTGAAGAATTGTTTTCGTTTCAAAATAAATAATGTTTAGATTTTTTTGAAGTATCTAGACACAAATATTGGGAAACTAATAAACATAGACCAATGTTTATTTGTCCAAATAATTTTTCAATATAAAAAACTTTTAGACTAACATTTAATTAAAACATAAAAAGTATGTTCATGAAACAAGTTTATACTATGAATCTTGGAATGTGATCGCAACATAGCTGACCTTGATGCCTTGTGATTTGTTCATTAACTTGCTCCAATGACTCTGTATGGTGTAGGACCTGCATGAAAAAGAAAAAAGAAAAAAAAAATTCATCAATGTATAAGTAGGTTAAGCTGTAAATATGGTATTTCTATGTTGTATACAAATTAAAAAAAATATATATTTTTAGCGAATATAGCAAATGTCTTTTTCTATCTCTTTTTCTTACCTCAACCAGATTTTCTAAGCGTTTCCTCATTCTTCTTTGGATAAAACCTTTTGTGGTCTGTGGTATAGAAATGCCAAACAAAATGTCATAAAAAAAGAATAGTTATTTGAACTAGAACTTGTGCATAAGAAGATATTGATATTAACACGTATTACCTTTACATGGTACCTAACATAGGCATTAAAATTTAGTAGATTCCAAACAGTTTTGTCTAGCCTTTTGCCATCAACATGGTGAGAAGAGATATCTGTTAGTGATCATGAAAACAATGTTAGCCAACGATTTATTAGAATCCATTTTACATGAAACAATTCTTTTTCTTATCTTATTTTATGTGAATCCAAATTTCAAATAATGAAATCACGAATAAACTACCAATTTTGTTTTTGAAAAATTCGATTTTGATTTTGGAGACTTATTTAGTTTTAGGAGGAGTTAAAATTTTAGTTTTTTTTTTTCAATCTTTTGGTTGTCTCTTTGAATTCTGTTGTTAAGATAGAAACATAAATGCGGAAGGACAAAGAATGAGAATAATTTTTTTTTTGTTTCCACTTTTATAAATTACAAGAAAACGAGAATATTTTGTCTCTGACCAAAAAAATTGAATATATTTGCTCCTGTCTACACAAGGACGGATCTTAAAAAATTGAAACCATAAGTATATATAATATAAAAATAAAAACTTAATTCTATAAATACTAAAATATGTAAAACTATGAAAATTAAAGGTCACTGGTTGGAAAAGCTGAGTCTAGCCATATTTATATAGGTGTGTGTCTAATATGCAAGAAAAAAAATGTTGTTTTTTACTACTTTGTCCTTTACTTTAAGGCTTAAGCTTTTAATTTTTGGATCATTGAATGAAAATTTTTTATTTATTAAAAGAGAAATATTATTAGAGAGTACTCAGAATTTATTATTTTTGGTCATTAGTTAGTCATTAATGTTTAAAATTATGGAAAAGAATATATTATTGGATTACTAGATCAAACGAATTGAGTTAATGACTAATTAAATGATGGCCAAAAATAATAAATTTTGATGGTTTCCTATCATTTTTCTTATTGAAATAAATAGATTAACTCAATATTAGAATGAACTTTTTGAACTCTTTTTTAAAGTGTAAAAGTTTTAAAGAAATAAAAAGTGTAGCACAATTTGCTTGTTCTTTTAAATAGATCACAATAGATGGAGCATTTTCCATAAAAGAAAAAAAATTATTTTATTAAAATAAATAGATGGAGTATTTTTCTAAAAAAATTTATAAATTAAATTGATCATTCAATAAATTACGAATTAATTATATTTTTTTTAGTCACTTCATTAATATTTTTTGTAAATGGTTGATAACTTAGAATATTAACTAATAGTAGCATATATGATACCTAACATGTTCAATTGGATATTAACTAAATATGTTTACGAAAATCTATTAATTTACCTACTAGATCATATGCGAATATAGTTTATGTAATTGAAAAAAAAGAATTTAATGGATTTTCATCAATATATCTAGTCAATGTCTAATTAGATATGTCAAATATTATGTATGTTGTCAATTAATATTTCATATCATCACTCGTTGACGAAAATTGTTAACAGAGTAATTGAAAGACAAATATGATTAATTTGTAACTTTTAAAGAGTCAATTTGATTAAAAAATCTTTTAAGCACAAATTTAAATTATTCTTTTACCCTTTTTTATTTCTTCTAGTTTTCTAATATAATCATGATTTAATTACTCTTTTGGTCCCTATAGTTTCGCAAATTTTTTAATTAGGTCCCTATACTTTTTTTTTCTTTTAATTAAGTCTTCGCGCCAAATTTAGGAATCTAATTAAAAATTTTGCGAGAGACCAATAGAATAATTAAACCTATAATCATTTCACTTACTATTACCAACCATGCATCCAACATACCAACACCACCAGTGACCCACTCACTACTACATTCAGTGACCCACCCACTACTACATTCAGTCACCTTAAACTTTAAATTCTAAATATTAAATTTTTTAAAAATTTCAAATATTAAATTTTTAATTTAAAATTTAAATTCTAAATTTTAAACTCCCAAATTTTAAATTTTAAACCGTAAATTATTATTTTTAAATTTTTTTACTTGAATTTTAGATGTTTTTATTATTTAATTTTAGATGTTTTTTTATGTTCAATTCTTTTTAACTATTTGACTGATTTTTAAATTAATTAGCTTTTTTAATATTTAATCCTCGTATACTCTTTTTTTTTTTAAGTGCCGTCATATACTCTCTACAACCAAATGAATTTCTATATCCAGCATATCTGCATTTGGAACAAAAAAAGCATCCATCGGAACTACGTTGGTGGTTTGTACTGCAATCAACATATAAAAACTTTAAATTTACATCCTCTAAACTGAAAAAGTTAATAAAGCAATAAAGTGAACCGTTAATTACTATTGATTTTGTAATTTATATGAAATGTGTGTCATACTCTCTTAATTTAAAAATAATTAATTCCTCCCTTTACCACTTTATTAACTTTCTCACATTAAAAAATTTTGATCCAAAACTTTTGTAGACAAATAGTTTGTGGAATAAATTGGTGTGGGATAATAGTAATACCAAAAGAGACAAAGCCTCCATTAGTACTCAAATCCTCAAAAGCTTCTCCTCTTAGCTCTGGAGGAGGAATGGCTGACCAGCTGCATGGTGGTGCCTTGGCATATCTATCTGAACTTCCAACATCCACCAGCTCCTTTCAATAGTCATAGTAAAAAATCAGTGGATAGCGAATCAATAACAAAATCTTGTCGCACTAAATAAAATCAGCAACAAACCTGGAAGAAAGCTGTTGAAATAATCACATCTGACTTTTCTGCGAACCGAATAGGGAATACTGCGATCATTTGTTGCGGCTGTTTACAGCATATATGATTTTGTCAATACCGAAAATTTATGCATTAAATAGAATGAACAACTTTTACATGGAAGAGTAGTTTTTGGTTACTTAATTGCGGCCATTTCATGTTTCTAAAAGAAATAACATTAACAAGTAATTATTTTTTTACTATTCCAACTCTGATTATTTTAAAGTAACATTCTAGTTGGTCAAAGTTAAAATGTATGCAATAATATTTGTTTATTAACAACTTTTTTTTGTCTTGTGAATCTGATCTAAAGGATCATCCCCGGTGATCTTTGATCTTGTACTTAAGGTACCATGTCATCATTAGATGAGTAAATATCGCTATATAACTCTTGAAAGATTAGCTCACTCACAAAATAGTACCATAAATATTTTTAATCATGTTGTGGTACCAAAAGATTATAACATTTCATTTTGTCTCCTGTGAACCACTAGTTTGCCTTTGGTCCTTACTGGAATACTAATTTGCTAACAAATTGGTCCTCACATTTTAAATTACACTTGTGGTTCGAAATTTATGTTTGTTTGAGTGTCATTAAATTATTAAAAAAATTTAAAATATTTTTTTACTTTAATTTTTAGTATATTTATCAA
>NC_029786.2:40603616-40604414 GCF_000816755.2 Arachis ipaensis
TTTTAAAATATCTTATTAAAAAAGATTATTTGAAAAAAGATATTTTCGTATAAACTCATCCAAACATATATACCCTCAATTTTCATAGAATATATCCAACTTTAAGATATTATTTTTCATCACCAAAATGATTTTTTGAAGATCAAAATAATATTTACTCACTAAATTTAGGATAAAAATTCATAAATTCACAAGTAAATAACTTCTTACATTCTCTATATCGTTTTGTTCCATTTTAAGGTTGGCAATCATGTTACAAATTTGTAATGTTGTTTTTCTTTCATGGCATCCAACACTACTTGTTCAAAGATTTGGTAACCTAGGAATTACCTGTCTAATGACAAAGAAAGGTTCTCTTGGATTGTAGACTAGTTTGATGGGTTTGTGCATCCCCTTAATTGCATCATCAGAGTTGAAATTCCACAATATTTCTTTCAGCTGTGAACTCAAAATCACCGAGTGAACTGTTGAAATTTCCTTAATTACCTTGATATAATCTAGAACAAAGAATTAGAATTATATCTGTATCACCGTTCATGTTTAAAAATTTAATGTATTATGTGAATGAATGCATTGTTTCACATTTTATCATCAAATATTTGTTGTGAAAATTACACATTCTCTGTTAGAATGACAAATACTCTTATGCATTGACCAATAGTCTCAAATTTGAATCCAGCATATTAACGATGAATCTAAAAACTTTTAATGGTAGGATCAAAATATATATAACATAATAATAATTTTTATAATAAAAATGTTATATGTATATAAAAATTAACTATTAATTTTCTATTA
>NC_029786.2:40605144-40606552 GCF_000816755.2 Arachis ipaensis
AATGTATAAATTAAAATATTAATTTAAATAATAATATATAATTTAAAATTCTATTTTTTAAGTTTTATATTTTAAAAAAATTGAGTAATTTTTTTTCTTAACAATACAATTAAATGTCTCGTTTTCTATATATATATCACTAAACAATTATTTAAAAATTCACTTCTCATACAATTAGAAGCCAATTCTTATTGATATTCATAGTTGAGAAAGTTCTTTTAATTAATGCAATGCTACGAGAAAAACTAAAGCTAATTTCAAAAGAAGATAAATAATACTCTTTCGAGTCGATTTCTGAGAAAGAACACCAATTTCATTTAAATCGATGATTGATAACTCTAATAGACATCTACTATAAAATTCTTAAATTGACTATTAAATACCAAAAATTAAATAAAAATTATTGTAAAATCATATTTAATAATTTAATAAAGGTAAATAAATATTATTATTTTGTACTATCCACAAAATTTTAAATTTTAGTGGAAGCACCTGTCCCTGAGCATATATATATCTAAAAGCTTGACATACTCTGTTATGAAGTTTAGTGAGTAATTTACTCAAACTTTTAAATTGGATTTCTGGAACACAATTATGTTACGTAGAAATATCAACAATTACGCACACAATTTATCAACTTTGTGTTTCAATTACTTAACGGATTCTTAATTTCTGCGATTGTGCGTTTGGAACATCTAGAAACCAAAACAAAACAAGAGAAGGAAACTTTATAAGATTTTAGGTTTACTATATGAAAGCAAGTGGATTAAAAGAATAACAATGTTATTTGCACACACCAAAAATTGATGCATCTATTTCAATACCAACTTTATCACCGATCAAAATATAGACTTCGTTACTTCTCTTCACGGTTAGATTTTAAAATGTATCTAATTATTAAGTATATAAGTTATATATTCAAATAATAGATCAAAGAAAGCATTTTGACTAGTTTGTAAAAGAAAACAATTAGTATAAATAAGCAATGTTGCATGAAAATTTCAAATGTCTGTCTTGCATGTATATCTTAATATTTAATACTATAGAATGGAATTTTTTTATTTGGGTAATCCAAGTGTCACTCAATGAGTAGTCTACAGAATTCATTTTTCCCACAATTTGGACCTCTCCAATGCATGTCCATAACATTGACTAATGCTAGGTAAACAATGACCATCTTGAATAATATAAACAACCACCAATCAAATAAAAATACATTACATCTTAATTTAATGCTACTAATTAAATTTAAGATTAATTTACTCTTTTAACCTTATTAATTTACATTGTTTACACATTGTTCAAAAATGTTATTGGTTACCTATACTTTTTTCAAATTGAAATGCCATACTTTATATGAGTGTATAAATTTGGCCATATATTCATCACCAAACATGTAAAAGCCGGT